>NC_081185.1:20395093-20527631 GCF_029867415.1 Vicia villosa
CGCGTACACGGGTATTCCAATCAGACGAGAGTACTCCTCTAACGTAGGCATGAGCTGATAATCTGGAAAGGTGAAGCAGTGATACGTTGGATCGTAAAACTGTACCAAGGTGGGAAGGATCCCATCCACCATGTTGGTATTGAGCAAAGGCAGAAGTTTTCCATACTTCTCCTTGAAAGCCTGGGGGTTGACCACCAGTTTTCCGAGCTTTCCCAGTTCCTCGACTTGGGGAATCTTGAAGGTGTATTTCCTAGCTCTCTTTCTTCCGTAATCCATAATATAGATCCTTAAGTCCTTTCTCCGTTTCTCTCTTTCTATGAAGTTCAAAACGTTCGTTATTTAGTTCCCTTGAAAAACGACTCGAAAAAGACTCTTTTTGTTTTTAGTTGTTTATTAATGAATGATGCATGAATGCATGAATGCACACACAAGAGTTTTAAACAAACATGGCGTTGAAGGGTATAGTGGTCATGAAGTCCAAACGCAATCCCCGCCCCAATGGTAAACTAAGGATAAGGATTTTTGTACCTGTAGAACGGGTTCTAGGGGTCTCAGAGTTTTTGCTCAACCTTAAAGATACGTTGATTGGTATCTATAAGAGAGTTTTCTCTGAGTGTAGTATCTGCGTGACAATTACTTCCGTAATCACCGCTCTACGTCCTAACAAAAGGCTTTAAGTGGGGTTAATGTGTTTCTAGGTCCTCCTGGTACAAATCAGTCTCGGAATGCAGTGGCGCAGTTAATCACAACCAGCCAGACAAATCCCAAGAGTAGAATTGTGAACCAAGATTAGAGGGTCTTCACCGGGAAGACATCCTCCATCCTATCTTATGTTGCACTCAAATCCGGGTATAGGATTTCTCACCACAAGGGGGAATCAAGCCCTTTCCCGATACAGAATAAACAAAATAAACAAATATAAATGCAGCAAACACATGATATGACACAGAGGTTAGGCAGGACCTCTCTTGTTTGAGGGGGAATTTGGCATCCCTAATTCCTCATTGGGGCTGGACCAGCAACAGGTCAACCATTGGTTTGGATGAAAAACCAAGGTTTTTAACACTTATATCCCCAGCAGAGTCGCCATTTTTCTGTGGTGGTCGTTTTCTTTACCTCCCCGTTTCACTTGGGAGGATGGCACGCTAAACCCTTCACGCGAAATTTGGAAGGAGAATGCGCCCGTGGTGGGATGAATTTTGTTTCAGTTCTTCCTACGATATCACACGAACTTTCTTATTGGTCCTACGAGTAGGAAAGGGGAAAAAAGATCTCAACTAAACCCTAGGAGTTTGCTAAGTGTGGGGATTTCACCTAGACTAGAAATTCTGGAGTCCGGGGGGTCGGTTATACATAGGGAAGTGTTTAAACACCCTACATATATGTAGTACTCTACAGGAACCTTCTATGTGTCATTGTGATTGTGTTTGCTGCTAATGATTATTGGGAAAGTTTCTCCTTTGTGTTAGGAGAGAGAATTGAATTGATTAAAGAAAGACAGACAGATAGACAGACTGACTATTTTTGGTATTTTATTAGCTCGCTGAGATTCCTTGTGAACCTCATGCCTACATATCCCTAGTGGAAGTCAGAGCTTAATGTAGTTCGGGGAACTAACTAGGGAAATTAATATTTTTTGGTGCCTTGCTTGAAGCTCAAGGTTGAAGCTTGGAATTAAATCTCTGTTTACAGTAAAGAGACATGAAATCATCTTTACAGAGAGGTATATGTACTATTCTACCACAAACATTTAAAGGAGTGACAGAATAACTGAATTCATTTCATTCAAGAGGGGGACCTTACTTGTGTATGTGCAAGTATCCCAGTCGAATGCCTCTTAAATGAAAGAAAGATGCTCATCCAAATTAGGGAAAGTTACCACATGTCTGGGTTTTACTGCCAGCTCATGCCTTTCAAAATCCTAAATGGGAGACTTGATTAAAATTGAAATTGAAATGGAAATGTTTGTTTGTTTGAATGTGGTAGAGTAGTAAAAATATCTCTCTATAGAGATAAGCTATGTCTATCTACTATATAAAAGATTTGACTTTAGCTGGCTTGTATGAGGCCCAAGCTTGAGGCTTTTGATTGATTAATTAATTATTATTGACACTGGGAGATGACTCCACTGGGGATTAATTACAGGGTATTTTTGTGTTCTGTACAAAGCCCAGAATTGAGGCTGACTCTACTTAGGGAGACTCTATTTATGTGCCTTGTACAAAGCCCAAGGTTGTGGCTGATTGCTGAGGATAATTGAATGAATGACTCTATTTTATGTGCCTTGTACAAAGCCCAAGGTTGTGGCTAACTCTAGCTAGGGAAAACATTATTTTCTGCCTTGTACAAAGCCCAAGGTTGTGGCAGACTCTTAAATAAACTGAGTATGGATGACTCTATAAGGAAAAGATCCTAGGTGTTAGGAATCTTTGACACATGAAAGTATGGTTTATCTGCCTTGTACAAAGCCCAAGGTTGTGGCTACTGAATGATGAAGAACTCACTGGGGAGACTCTATTATCTGCCTTGTACAATGCCCAAGTTTGAGGCTGACTCTTGACAGAGGAGTTTTATTGTTTGGTGCCTTGTATGAAGCCCAAGGTTGAGGCTAACTATTTTTGTTGGTTTTGACTCTACTGAGGAGATTTTATTTATTGAAAGACTGTTTTTCTTTGGAAGCTAACCCTTTCCAGGGATTTTTGACTCAGCTGGTGAAATTATTTAGTAAAAGACTGACTTTATCATGTTTTTTGGAGGCTGACCCTTTCCAGGGGTTTTGACTCTTTTGGGGAAATTATCTCCTAAGAGAAATGAATCTTTATTTATTTGACATTTTAATAATTGACTTTGGAGGCTAACCCTTTCCAGGGATTTTGTTAAAATGAAGGAATGTGTGGAAGCTAACCCTTTCCAGGGATTTTTGTTAACATGAATGGCAGAAAGATTATCTAATGGAGACTTCTTGTTTAAAGCCCAAGATGAAGGCTGACACATGCTGAGGAGAAAATAAACATAGATCCTAGACTCTGCTAAGGAAGATTGATGAAGATAAGGGTGACAGAGACTGTCCATGTCTCTCATTCCAAAAGGTGTACTCAATGCAAAATTGAGACAAACTTAGCTTGTTTAAAGTCTGGTTTAAATTGGAAGAAACTCACCAGGGTAGGCTAAAAGGTGACTAAAGACCTGTTCCTATGTTTATAAGAAACCTGATGGGTCCTTGTATACAAGCTCAAGAGGAAGCTGGAAATGCTTTTAAGAAGCCTGTGGGTCCTTGTACAAAGCCCAAGAGGAGGCTAATCGAGGGTCCTTGTTATAGCACAAGAGAAAGCTATGTAGTTTTGAACTTATTTTGGCTCTAAGCAAATGGGTAAGAGGTTTCACCGGGAATAATTCCTCTTTGGGTGGATGTGTCCTATTATTTGGATTCTAAGGTTTTTGCCAAGATGTTTCACCGGGAATAATTCATCTTGGGGGTTTGAACTACAGATCTCTAATTAGGAAAGAGCCTTCACCGGGAAGACATTATCAATCCTAGGTCATATTCCTATAATATATATATGGTTTAACTGTCCTAAGGTTTATACTCAAACGTAGTTCTAAACTAATATATGCACAGTTTATATTTGACAGTAATTTAAATAAAGACTGTAAATTGAAAGCTTGTAAAGCCTAACCTGGATGGAGTGGAGGCCTTTGGAGAAGTATGTACAGAGCCTCAACAGGATTTTTGTTGTTTTGTTGATAATAGTTGAATATATATATATGATAAACAGTTAATGGTTTTTGAAAACAGAAGAAGTGAAGATGGACAAAGGTCACATAGGTATCTGAAGAGTTTCACCGGGAATAATGCCCTTCAAATACCAGAAGAATGTTTTGAAAACAGAAAGAAGATTTTGAAAATACAGTTTTGAAAACAAGCTAAGAAGAGAAGGTTTTTGGGACTTACACTCTATTAGAGGCCCAGTACTTTACAGTACTGGTGTAAAAGCAATTTGAAAATGATTTGGAATGATACAAGGTTTTGTTGTTTGAAAACCTTAATCATCCGTTTAATCAGAGATTGAAAACAGTTTTGAATATTGACAAAAAGTCAACTTAATCAAAGTAAAAATAAAGATTTTTACTTAATTAAGACCTAAACAATTAGGGTTTTATCATAAACTTTATTTACAAAATGATTAGGTTAAAACAAAGTGAATATATGTATTTAAAGTATTTAAGAAAACACTTAAAACATACTATTTTAAACCTAATAAAAATATATGAAATAAATAATATTTTTATGATTTTTTTTATTATTCACAAAATAGGTATATTAAATGATAAGTGTGTGAAAAATGAAGTGAAAATAAATTAATTTGATAGGTTAAATAAATATGTGAAGTTTGTGAGAAAATGAAAGAAATTGTGTGTTAAAAAAATAGTTTTGGCCCTTGGAGGGTTTGAACCCACGCCCTCTAGATCACACACTCAAAACAAACACCACTGAGCCAACGCGCGTGTGGTGATAGCAACTTGCATTCATTTGGTTATGTTTCAAAACAACTAGTAAATCATTGAAAAATAAAAGAATCAAAAAAGTCTGGGGCGAGGGGGATTCGAACCCCAGACTTGAGGCATGATGAGACTAAGGGCGTATGGGAGGCCACTAGGGCAAGTTTGTTCAGTCGTTTAAGGAACGCATATCATTCAAAATAAAATAAACTTTGGCCCCAGATTCAAATTTTGCGCGCCATGGCCATAGTCATCTTCTTCCTCGAGCTCAAAGATTTTCAAAATCCTAACTCTCTGGTTTCTCAACTAAATGACATGATGTAAACATCAATCTTGTTCTAAATTTCCTCACGAATCCAGATATGTAACTAACATTTATTTATATGAACTATAGCTACCTAATTTCTCAGAAAACTCTAAGAACATATAAACCCTAAATTTGAAATTAAATGACAAACAAGATGAATAAATGCAAGATGATAGAGGGTTTTCAATCCTCTGATGATGCTAAACAAGATAGAATCGAGCTTTAACTCAGTGAGTGCTTAAATTAAAGAGGTGAAGTTCAGAAACTTACCTCTGAAAATGGAGGTCGTGAGGATGATTGAGAGCAACTGGGCTTGAATGAATGATCTCAATAGCTTCCCTGAGACTCAATGATGCTAACTGAATGCTTTTTGGAGCTTGAATCCTCCTGAATTGCTCTATGGACCTCCCTCGATTTCAGCTTCAAGTGAACATGGAGGTTGTTGAATTTGGAGTTACAGATGAGCTGCAGCCATCTGGTTAGCTTCACTATGACCTGAGGAGTGTGCCTGGATGATTGGCTTGACTTGAAACCTCCTGAATCACTCTATGGACCTCCAACTGCAAATGCTCCAAAGTGAGAGCAACAATGGTGTTCCTCTACTTACAGAAGTGATCCAGGTGCTTGGATCACCTCAAATGACCTCCCTTGAGATGTTAGAATGCTCACTTTCCAAAGATAAGCTCTGGTTTGAAGAAATCGATTCTTCTTGCCAAAGAACTTTGAAAAACAATGAACATGAGAAGAGAAAGAGAAAGCAAGGAATATGGTTGCTTTGGTGTGTTTTTTGAATGAGAATGAGGCCTCTATTTATAGGCAAATGTCTCAGTACTGATTGGGAGAGTGAGCTTGCTTAGTGAAGCAAGTTTGGTTTCTTAGCCATGAAGAAATTTCAAAGAATATCCAAGTGTGATCATTGCATTTTCGAGCCACCTCCCCTATCCATTGATTCTATCTGATCTTAGGGGACAATTCAGATGCAAAGTGAGCTCTAATTGGTTGGTGAGAAGATTCCTTGGGTGATTCATCAATTTGCCATAAATTCTCAAAAGTAATCATTACATAATCACATGTTCTTGTTTTAGGAATCTTCTTCAATTATCATGGCATGGTGAAAATGAATGCATGGTATTGTTTCAGACATGTTATGGGTCGTGTAGCATCCATTAGTGAAGCAAAATGCACAAAATTGCAAAGTTCCAATTTGCTCATGACCTATAATTTTACTTCATGAGGCCAACTTTGGA
The DNA here is from genome assembly GCF_029867415.1 of Vicia villosa. Classification (NCBI taxonomy): domain Eukaryota; kingdom Viridiplantae; phylum Streptophyta; class Magnoliopsida; order Fabales; family Fabaceae; genus Vicia; species Vicia villosa. Next base: position 20,401,148 of record NC_081185.1, read on the forward strand.
CAAGCATAACTCTTAGCTCAAATTGAATTTGGAGAAGGTTGAACACAATTTGGAAAGCCCTAAACATCTACTTTAAATCATTAGTTTATGTCTTCTTCAGAATCATTTGGGAAATTTGTGAAAAATGAGCCCAAAGTTGGATGAAAACTAGGTTAAAACACTTAGAAAAATTTCTAAGTGTTTATGACCTAAACTTCAAAATTTCCAAAACTTCATAAATGATTGATCTTTTGAAAAAAGTTCCTTTGTAAGATGTTGTTTTATTTTGCAAGATCTACAACTTTCATGTTGGAAGTTTTTTGAGTTGTGTAGGTGAAATTTTGAGTTCTCACCATGCCCTCAAAAACCCTAATTCCCGACTTTTTGCTCCTTGATGAATTTCTTTGAATTTCTTTGGTCAAATGACTTTGACATCCATATATTGATGATATTGATCTTTGAAAGTCATTTTTTGACCAAAAACCTTAAAAGTCAATGATGATCCCACACAGTTGACTTTTCCTGACAAAGTGAATTTTTTGGGCTTTTGTGAAGAAACAAGATCTTCTTCTCAAATGAATGATGTAAATGGATTATATTGAGGTAGTAGAGATTCTTGAATCATGTCTTGAGTTTTGGATCCATGCCCTGATTAAAAGTCAACCATCCTGGTGAATTAGGTCAAAAACCCTAATTGTCGACCATATGAAAATAATGACTGTAGACTTTGAATTGGGGTGTAATGTCCAGTGGATCTTGTCATATGAGTTATTTGTAGATGATTGATGTCTTTGAATGATCCCCTGGGGCTTTTTAGGGTTTCCCAAAGGTGATCCCTGATTTTAGTCCTTGATAGGCTCCAAACCCTAGTCTGTTGATCTGAGTAATCCTGTACTTAGATAACTGGGTGTCTTGATCAATCATAGGTGTAATAATGAGGCTTTTGAGTCTTATGCTTGTATTAGAGACTAATCCCTCTATTGATTGATCCTTTGCCTGAGTTTTCTTGTCTTTGAACACCCTCGATTGAATGCCAGACTGTCCTAGGTACTCACTTTGACTTGATGAAAATCCTGAAGATATGTCATCTCAGGGGGGTCAAAAATTAGGGTATGACACCAATCTGTGTGTGAATCCTATTTGGTGAGTGTTAATTTTGGGAAGCTATTGATGTGTTTTGAAGGTTTTTAAGGATTTTGATAAGTTATAAAAATAATTGATTAATGGTGTTAATTTTATGCAACAATATGATATAAATGTGTATATGGTATGTATGTAATGTTTTGAGTCGAGTTTAGGTGCTAAAAGTGAAAAATCAGAGTTCTACGTAGAACTCCATAGTAGAAAACAAATTATGCAATCTGAAGGTCGATGACAGGAATCACCGGCATGACGCCCAGGTCGTCATGGCTTTGAGGGTGATGACGGGCGTTATCTGCTTGACGGATAGGCCATCATGGCCTCCAGGGTTAATTTGTGAGTCATCCGTCATGGGTTGGTTGTCAGGGGTTTTAGAGTTGCTGACGGGCGTCGCCTAGGTGACAAGTAGCTCGTCATGCTATCAGCTAGGCGTAATTTATCTAGTTGCTGGAATTAAATTTTTCGTTTTTGATTTTCGAGTTTATTTGGTTGTTGACCTACTATTTAGCTACAATTTGATGTTGTATTGATGTGACATGATGATTAAACATGATTTTAATCAGTTTTATAAATTAATTAATGATTGATGAAAATGCGTAGATGTTGATGGTAATGTTGTGTTTAACATAATTAATCAGTTTTATAAATTTATTATATGTTGTTGCTAACTATGTTGGTGAATGATTATGCACATGTTATTAATTGCGGTGATGTTGTGTGTTTGAATATGTGCATACTATGTTTGTTTTGGTGACATTGTTGGTGGCATACACAGTCAGAAGAGGGGTCGATGTGCATGTGTTTCTTTTCATGTTAGTGTAGAAAGTCATGCATCATGGTGTCCGAACTTCAGTTCATTTTGGTGAGCCTCGATCTTATGGTGGAGATTGGGTGCGAGTATCTAATTCCATTGAAGAATCAGTGAAGCGTTACTATATGGTGATTAGTAACAATTTTGGTGTGCTCTGATCCTGTGGTGGAGATTGGGAGCGAGATGGACCTGTGTGTCCATAAATAGTGCCACATACATATGAGTCGAGTTGTTCTCATGAGTCACGTTGCATAACTGAGTTGTATGTGTGATTGTAATTGTGTATGCTGTTGAGTTGGATGTGAGAATATGATTGTGTGACTGATGTGATACATGTATAAATATTGTATTCTACCTTATAGCTTATACCATTTAATTTATTGAAGTGCATTCTCACCCATTTTGTTTGTTGTGGTGTCTGTGCTTCTATGGAGTACGAATGAGTAGGTAAATGAGTAGCTGCTTAGAAGCTGAATGATGATGTTGAGGTTGTTCTTCTTTCCCATTGTCTAGTAAATTATTTAGATATGTTGCTCTCATTTGTAACACTTGATGGGCGAACAATTATGTTTTCTTGTTATTTACTTTGATGTTGATGTTGCAAGAGTTAAACGTATTATGTTATGCATTGCTTGAGCTAGAAGCCCACGGGCCGGTCCATTAGACCCGAAAAAAGTTAGGGCTTGGGCCTTACTTTTTGAGCCCATTTAGATCCATGCCTTTTTAAGTCCGACCTAAAAAAGCCCTAAAAAATATGGGTTAACCCGTATGGGCCATGGGTAGCCCCCCAGCCCGAAAAAAATTAATGTTTTTAATATAATTAAAAATTGTCCTATTCTAATTCATAAAGGAATGCTATAAATAATTTTTGTGTATTATGTATTTTAATTTTTTTTTTTGGTATTATAAAGGTATAAATATCAAACAAAAGTCGATGGTTTGACTTAATTTCAAACTAAAAGGTTTCATCCTAATATAATTATGTAGATAGTATAGAAAAGACAAAATAAGGTTGAAATGAGATTTAAAAAGTTGATAGAGTTAGTACAAATTTTATATATATATATATATATATATATATATATATATATATATATATATATATATATATATATATATATATATATATATATATATATAACAATTTGCTATAAAATAATATCTCATCAATCTTATTATAATCGTTATAAAATTTTATAATAGTTTCTTGTTATAATTGTTAGAAAATTATAATTGTGATGAATATTTATATCTTAAATTATAATTAAAAGCGTTAGATTAATGAAAATCAATGGTCAGATTTGGAGTAAGTGTTTTATTATTGCATGCAATTGCATGGTTACTTAAAACATAAGGAGATTTTTTTTATTTTAGAAATAGACCCATTTAGGGTCGGGGCCATTTAATTTTGTGTGCTACATTGGATAATTTGTGATGTATTTTGGATAGTTGGAATTAAGTTAAAGTGTTGTTTTATATTTTAATTGTAACTTATATGGATTATTTAAAAATCCTAATTTTAGATAAGGAATTTAATATATATATATATATATATATATATATATATATATATATATATATATATATATATATATATATATATATATATATATATATATATATATATATATATATATATATAATATAAAGTACTATTGCATGCAATTGCATGGTTACTTACAAAAATAAGGAGAACCTTTTTTTAATAGAAATAGACCCGTTTAGGATCGGGGCCTGTTTATGGCTGGGTAGCCCGCAACTCAGATAGGGCTGGGCCTAGGTAGTAAAAATATAACCCATTTAAATATGGTTTTTTCAGCCCCGGCCCTGAAAAGCCTGAGGCCTGTATGGGCCGACCCATTTAGGGTCGGGTAGCCCATTTTGATAGCTCTATCGGTACCTGAGCAATGTCGTACAAAACATCATTTCAACAGATGAGTGAGAATTCATATTATTATGGAAAGATATAATAATAAGAATTGTATAACAATATACGATAACAGATTTCACACACTTCAAGTATACATGTATTCAACACTTTATAAATACATATCATAAATTCACAAACACGACATAGCTCAATCGATTCAAGATATCAAGTAATCTAATCACAATATCAACAAAGTACCAATTTACACAATTAGCACATAAACACACCAAATGCAATTCACATCGACACATGTGAATCCAATGCGACTCAATGCAAATTCATGTGGTACCAATGTTATCCTTAGTGTATTCTCCCCGTCTCTCTCTCAGACAGATAACCACCAAAAATAAGTCCGTCCTCTAGACTTCAAGTATTATGTTTTCACCAAGAATTGCCTCAAAAGTCATCCAAACAATTTCAGAAAATTATGGAAAATTCACCATAATTCATGATAAATCATAAGCATACAAGACCTAACTCAGTTTCAAAAATATAAAACTTTTTCTTCCAAACCGCGCTAAGCGCCCACGTGACTCTACAAAAAAAATCTACTTCAGACAACATTCTGTCTCACACGATTTTCCCTACTAAAATCCATACAGGCAGCAATTAATCATGGATTTAATGTCCTCTAACATGTATCTAACATATAGCATCATATAGCAACATCAAAACATGATTTCTAAAAGTCAATTCATCACTTCACATTCAAACCCCAGCATGTCAAAATTTATGAAATGAAGAACAAAATCCCTAATTTCATGTTACTACCCTTTTCATATCATTACACATACCCATAAATCAAGAAAAACCCACCTTACCTTGGTTAGAATCCTTCTAGGATTTCATCCTCTTCTCTCTTTCTCTTCTCTTTCTCATTTTTTCCTCTTTTCTTCTTGTCTTACTATCTTTCTAATTCTCTCTTTTTTTGTTAAACTCCTACTAACAAAGTATTATTTAATGGGCTTACTAATTAACACCTCCAGTATTTCTCATTCTAACACAACATTAGGCCCAATCAACTATTTTATTATTTTCACACATACTAACCCAAAACACATATATTCACAATTCACATAATTCAATTAATTATCATATCATATACTAATTAATAAAATAAACACATAATAAAATAACTAATAATAAAATAACAAAAAAATCAGGGTGTTACATACGATCTCTCCTAGGGCGTTAATAGTCCCACGCTTCAGAATGATGTTCTAAAGTGACTTGATGTCCACGATGAGGTAGAAAACTTTGATAGTTTTTACGTCAATTCCCTTACGAAAGATGGTTTTTAGGGTCATATAGCCCATTATGTGTACCTGATAATCTTGTTGGAGAGACTGTGAACCCATATATGTCATCCAAATTCAATTCTAACTTTTGGAAGACATCCCAGAAAAGGACATTGGATTATCTGCCTATGTCTATCAGGACGTGCATGATATCCCAATTGCCATGCTAGACGGTAATGACCAAGGGATCATTGTCATGAGGTTTGATGCCTAAGGCATCTTCTTTAGAGAAAAATACATTGACCCGGGTCGTTCCTGCAGTCTTCTTAGAAAAATAGGATGATATGACATTCCCGGCAAACACCTGCCTCGTGTATCTTTGTCGAGCGGCCCTAGAAAGGCCCCTCCCAGAGATACCTCAATAAATGGTACTTAATGCATGGGGTAGGACCCTATCATTCATCTCCAGAGAGAAAAAATGGGGATGATAGGGTATGAGTGGAAGGTGTGGCCTAAGTTAATTTTATCGGGCCCTACGATGGGCGCCATTGTACCATCCAAAAAGTATAGGTGTACGTGTGCTCCCCCTACAAGGGCAGAGATACTCAAAGGCCCTAGTAGGTATATTACAAGTTTGGGGGTGATGGCTAGCTCACGACGGTGATTATTCTTATATTTTAGTTTTTTTATGTTGTTTAAGGAACCAACTCACGTGAGGTTAAAGGCTTTGCTGGTGGCCGACACTGCTGGGGTGCATGCGGGCAATTAGATTGACGGTGTTAAGGCTACTAGGAGCAAAATGCTCTCTGAGTAGTAGTAAATGTGTATGACTTGAGAATCTCCCTTATCCCCTTGAGGGATAGTGTAGTTATAGGAGTTCCTAATACCTAGGGTTTTCTTGGAAAATGTCTCCTCCCACCTAGTCAAAACATGGACAATTAATCTCTATTCCTAAGGGGGTGTGAATCAGTAATGACTATGACTTTCTCTTTATCCAAGACACGTCTTATCCCACATTTATTATCCCCATAAGCGAGAAAAAATTAAGGGTGAGACAATACCTCCCTTCGGGCAACCTCATGTCGTCGCTTTTTCCTAGGACGGTCCCAAGTTTCGCCCTAGGCAAGGTTATTTGCAAATATAACACTGCACATTCTAAGGAATATAATTTTAAACCTTAAAACAAACACACCCTTAATTGAACTCATTTAATATTAATATTTTTTTGGTCACATGAGAAGAAATTTAGAAATAAAAAATAAAAATTATTGGTCATGCTGATAAGAAACCCCCATGTTAACCGTCGTAAACAATAATCGTAGATCGACGGGAAGATCAAGAACAATCATCATATCACTAGTAGACATTGTTCTAAGTTTCGATAAATAGGCATTGAACATATTCTCCTCCCTAAGAGTGTGATAGAGTTGAAATGTTCAATATTAAGACATGTACTTTCTAATAGTTTCTATCTCATTTTCATATTGATGAGTGGAAACTTTGAGTAGTATAAAAAGTAACATACCACAGAAACAAGTGACTGAATACCGAATTATATTTTATCTTTGTGTAGCTAAAATGATCGAGATAGAGTTAATGAATATTTTCACATTTGTAAATAACATAACTAATAAAAGTAGAGTTTAGAACTTTGATTCATGCCTCTAATCCTTTTGCAAACCCTAGTTTGTTACGAGAATAAATAAACTTTCATAGAAAAATGGAAAAGATAGACAACACCCACTTTCGTCTCCGTGTTGTCTTACTCTGATCAAATACGCTACCTACTTTTGTCAGAATAGTGTATTTGTTCAGAGTCAATTTTTAAAGTAGCCATTAACAAAAAATATTTTCTCTGTCAAAATTTTGAGACACTTTCGTCGCTTCAATTCAATAGCTCGGTGTTTCCAATTCCCATATTGCACTAGACCCTTTATGCGTATAAGTGATGTCTAATTCGCTCCTATTTTCACATAGAATTTAAATACTTTAAAATCGGAAACACCAAAATGATTTTTTTATGTTCTCGTAACAAATCATCTGAAAATCTACACGAGGATTGTTATGATACAATCCTCATTTCCCGAAACCCCTGATTGACTACTCAGACATGGAAATCGAATCAGCAAACAATACATACATTGCATACATGATCAAAAGTAATAATAACAAGAAAAATGATAAAATTTAGAACTTGGAATAAAAACAAGGAAATTCTAATAACAATAGTTCCAATGGAGTTGAGAGCACGACATTTGAATGAAAGCAAACTGTAGAAAAATACGATTGTAATGTACACTAGAAAGCTAGGGTATCAAATATCCATTTCTCTTAGTAATTATATTCTTTTTATAGACCTCATATCATGAATACACACTAACATCACATAATGATCAATAAAGAGTCTTTCCTCCAGGCCTTGGAACAGTTGGAAATTGAAAAAGGCATAAAAACTTTACAAAATCTCAAAAGTCCGCACTTAAAATTGAACTTGACATAGGTGTGTTGATTGACACGGGGGTAGTGTTGGCCAACATGGCCCGTGCTGGGTGACACAATACAACTGTGTTGCTCTCTAATATTTTGCATTGAAGATACAATTGTATTGCTCTCCAATATTTTGTATTGGAGAAGTGTTTATGATCAACACGACCCACTTGTATTGGTTGATGGAATTTTATACTGGATGATTCTTTTACATGTACTCTTCGATCCTTTCACTTCTTTTTTGTCCCACGGGTTCCTTATTACCTAAAAAGCAGATAAAGCACACAAACACACATAAAAGTGCACAATAACAAAGATCAACTTCTTATTAATTGCAGACAAAACTTACTAAAAACATAGTCAAAATGTCACTGATCAGTAGTCCTTTTTTATATTGGGATGTATTTTTTTAAATAATATATTCTTTCAGATTGGTTAAATCATCTGGTGACAAGGTGTGCCTTGTTGTATCTTCCAATTGTGCCATTGACTAAAAATTTCAATTTGAATATACATTTGTCGCTAATAGATTTTTTGGTTGGGAGAATAATGGTTAAATCCAATGTATTAATGTCATTTAAGGGTTTAAGTTCTATTTTGAAAGCTTCTTACTAATTTGGATAATTAATAGAAAAATAAAAGGACGTAGATTCAGTCATATTTGAGATTTTTAAGTTAAAAAATCTATGATTTTAAGGTAACTTGTCAATTATCAGAAAATATTAAAATTATATAATGGATAAAGGTTGATACATGTGGTATGAGATAGTTGAGAGATAAAATCACCTTGAATAAGGGCACGATGGTAATCTCAGAGATATATGAGAGGTTTGGAGATTCTAATAGATTTTCTTAAGCTAGGGATATTGTATTAGTGATGGGATGGTAGGGGAAGTGGTGGTTATGTTGGTTAGAAGAGGGGAAGGAATGTTGGGGATGATAGGTTGGGAATTTATGGATGTGTTTGTGGGTATTAGTGAGTTAATTGTGTTGGTTGAGATAGGGGAAATGTGAGGTTTGTTTAGGTAATCTAGGGTGAAGTCACGAGGATGATGATATATGGCAGGAGTGGTGATATTGGATTGGATTTGTTGGTTTATGAAGGGAATATGGATTAAAAAAATAGTATCCTTATATATGAACAGTTGTTCGTTCTAAAGGTCATAGAAAATGAGTCCTTTGGCATCATTTTTAATGTCTAAGTATATACATTTGTAATGTACTTTGACATCCTTTTAAGATGGATGAAAGAAAAGCATCCAAAGACACTTATGCTAGAGTAATCGGGTTGGATGTGGAATAGTAAGTTATAAGGAGATTGAAAATTAAGTAATTTGGAGGGTAATTTCACTATTATATGAACAATATGTGAAAGGTAATGAGCCTAATTATTTTGGAAGTTTGGATTAGAATAGGAAGGCATAAGTGATACCTAAAAGATATTTTTCTTTCAACTAATCTATTTTACTAAGGTGTGTCAATGCAAGAGATTTGATGATGGATTCTGTGATCCATGTAAAAATATTTAAGATCGAACTCAGGGCCATTGCTAGATCTGATGTGTATGACATTGGTGTGAAATTTTGACTATTTATATAGGTTTTAAAGGATTTAATGAGAGGAATTGAAGATTAAATGGGGGAACAATGATCTAGAATGGCACACATGGTTTATGGCCCTGGTATCTAATATCCAATTAGGGTTTTATAAGTATCTAAATAATGGACATAAAAAATTTTACCTAGAGGAAGATTGGAGATGGAAATTGAATGATGAATTTTTTATGCTTTTTTAGGCGACGCTTGTTGAAGAATATCAAGGATTTATTTATGTTGTTTTGGAGTGAACCCTAATTGATCACTATGTTGAATTACTTCTTTAGATTTAATTTGTTAGGAGTTATCTTGATTAGTATCTTCATCAGAAATATGTGGTATATTAGGTTTCTTCGCATATGGGGGAAGCCTATGTTTTTTAAAACATGCCTCGATTGTGTGACTAGGTTTGTTGCAGAAAGTGAAAATTTTGAAGCCTTTTTCCTCTACCACTAACAAAGTGTCTTGATCTATAATCATTTTGAAGAACTTTTAGGTAGGGGTTGTTGATGTTGGCCACAAGTTTGTCTTCATCCAAGGGGGTGATTTGTTAACATTCTAGTTGAATTAACAGGAAAAAACTTTGTTGATGTGAGGAAGCTAATGCATGAGCATAATTTGGGATCAAACTACAACATATTGTTCATCCATTATTTTGAGGAATCGAGTAACATATTCACTCTCCTGGTAATTTTTTATGGTGAAAATGAATTGACAACTACATTTAATGTTGCATGTGCATGTTGGAAGAGGTATGGAATTTTTAAATGACTGTCGGACTTTCTTGAGAGTGGTTGCATGATGGTGTTTTCTCCTTGCTTGAAGGAGTAAAATTCTTTCCGGAGATCTAATATGCAAAAAAACATCTCCATGATGATATCTATCTTGACGTTTTTTCCAAATCTCTTGTTGTATCAATCCATTGGAGACATTAGGAAATTTCACTTTCAATTGAATTGATGATCCACACCATTACATTATATTGCAACGATCCCTAGCTAATAAGGTGTGATTTGATGTTGCTGACCAGATAAGGGTTCTAGCTATGAACCCTAAATTATTTTTAGAGCCAAGAGTAACTATAATTGATCTGGACTATAAATGGTAGTTGGAGTTGTTCAGGGGAGGAGAAATCATGACGAGCTCAGGATTGTTGTTGGGGTGCATGAAAAAATAATCAAGCATAATGATTTGATAGTTTCTATTATGGTTTGTGTTTGAAACGATGTTCATGGATTTATTTTTCATAAAAGAATTGATAGATTTGGTGGGTTAGAGGGTTGTACTGGTTGAGGAGATGGGGAAGGTGAATGTTCATTGATGGCATCATTAATGGTGGTCGTTGTTGAAGGTTCTGAAATTGTTCATTGGAGACGAAGAAAGAAGGGTTTACGCGAGAGGAGGGAGAAATTCGGTAAAATGAGGAAAAGATTCTTGCAATTGTATGAAGAAAAAAAAAAGAGAAAGGATAGAGATGTAATATGCCAAGCGATTCAAATGAGGACACGTTAAAGGAAATACAAGATTTGATATCATAACAAGTTTTGTAGGAATGAGTTAGACCCAATACAATTCTTAACATGGTATCAAGAGTTTGTTTAAGTTTTGGTGGACCACCTGCTATCAAGTTTTTGCTATCAGACCACCCACCATTTATTTCAACGCTCTAGATGTCCAATCCTGAACACGAGGAAATGTTTTGAGAGTTCCATATCAAATAATATATAATTTGAATATGTGTTTATAAGTGGGGACAACTTTCACCCTACAAATCAGTTTTATAGACTTGAGTTAACTTCGACCATATTTCTTAACATATTAAACTATTGGCAACTGCCTAGCCGTCGGGAATGAAAGTCAAGCGTCAAAAAAAACATGAACAAAGAAAAAACTAAAAAAAATAGGAAGATTATTTTTTATTTCAATCAGAACTTTCATGCCCAAAAAGAAAAAAAAAATAATTTTGTTAGAGTAGTTTTTTATAACAAACAATAGGAGCGTTTAACTTAGCACCTCTCAGCTGTACCTGGCACCTCCCCAAAAATGTATGAAAAGATTGTAATAATCTTTTTCAATTTTTCCACCAAATTTTTTTAAATCTTTCGGACGATACCAGAAATTTCAAACACATACCGGAAATTCTTCAAAAAAGTAAGATTTTTATTAGAAATTTCAAATTTTCCGAGAGGTTTTATTAAAAATTTTGAAATTTTCAATATTTTACCATCAATTTTAAAATTTTCGAAACTAATTGTAACTTACCAAAAATTTCAAAATCGTACTGTAAATTTAGTTCAGAAAAGTTTTTTTTTACAAGAAATGTTTTTAGTATTAAGAAAATATAGGGTGTGAGGTTTAATTTTGGAAAGTTTCTCATCCAACCTCACAGGTCTCTTATACACCACGCAAAATTTCAATTTTGCCCCCTGCTTCCATAGATGCACATCTGGAACCACCCCATATTTTGAAAAAATTTGATTCCTTCCATAGATGCATCTACGGAAGCATATCAAATAAAAGAAAACACAGTTAATTTCACCTTATTTTCAGTTTAAAAATACTTTCGTAGATGCATTTACGGAATGTGGTAAAAATAGAGTCTGTTATGTAGGTGCATCTACGAAACAGTCTGTTATTTTTTAAATTCATGTCATTTTCATTCAGAAACTTCATTTTTAAAAACATACGTTTTCATATTCAGTAATGCATTTTAAAGACAACAGTAGGTAGACCAATAAAAATACAATATATAAATAATGTCGGTCAAAGTGTCGAGTACATCATCAAATACATACAAAAATGAAATATAAATACATCATCAAATATAACTACTGAGTATGTTGGGTATCATCCTGCATTTAAAACCTCAAACAACCCCTACATTGTCTCTAAACACTATTGCTAAACCTATCATTTCATTTCTATACCTAAATATCGAATTCTAATTCGATTTTACAAATACTCTAAAATTCATCGAAATATCGAAAACTTACCAGTTAAATAAATATAGGAACTGGATGGAAGTTGATACTTGAGTTGACAATGTCTTCCGAACTCGGGATAAAGAAATACGTCAATTTGAGATTTGAAGGTTGAGAGTGTTTGAGTTTGAAAATGTGAAGAATGAGGGAGGGGAAAGGTCTGGCACGAGTTTTAACGTCAATTAATCATAAATATATATTCAATTAAATCACTCTTTTATTTTTTAAAAATTTAATAATATGACAAATTGATGGTTTTTTATTAAATAACTGTGTAAAATAATTATTTATATTAATTCAATCTTTTTAAGGCAAATATTTGGGAAGGTAAAATGTGAAGATAAAGTGTTAAGTTTGAAGAGTGTATGCGGTGGTGGGTGAAGTTGAGCATAAAATGTCTACTGCGTTTAGTTTCAGTAGCAGCACTCAAGCGCTAATTCTGAATTCAACTTCAACTTCACCTTCAACTTCTGTGTCACTAAGAAGAATCATCACAATCTATGCTCCAAATTCAGTTAACAAGGTTGTTGGAATTGGAACAAGAACAGGAAGAAGAAAATGGAATATGGCAGTTAGTAAATCAGTTACAACTACCACACGTTTCGATGATAGTGTCGTTGATTCAGCTTCAACAGTGGTGAGAAATTTCTATGAGGGAATCAATAGACATGATGTAGATTCTGTACAGTATCTTATATCTGAAAACTGTGTGTACGAGGATCTTGTCTTTCCTAGTCCCTTTGTCGGTCGTAAGGTGGTTTATGGAAATTTTGTTTTTGGTTAAATAATTGACTATGGAGATTGGTTTGTGAATTTTTGTTGGGATTATTTTTGCAGGAAATTATAGAGTTTTTCAAGAAGTTTACTGATTCTACCAGCTTAGATCTGCAGTTTGTTATTGATGATTTGTCTATGGAGGATTCTTCATCAGTTGGAGTGACTTGGCATTTAGGTGTGTTTCATATTCAAATTGAATTGTTGTTTTAAATTGCGGTTGCGGATGCAATTGCAGTTACGGAGCAATATTGCGGTTGTAGAGACTATTGCATCAAGAATATTGCGGCTGCAATTGTGATTTCGGAACACAATTTGAAACGATGGTTGCAGGTTTATTTGAGAAGTGTAATGTATTATTAACATTTGTTATTGTCTGCAGAATGGAAAGGAAAGACTTTTCCGTTTAGCAAAGGATGCAGTTTTTATCGTTTGGAGGTGATTAATGGCAAGAGACAAATAACGTAAGTAATGATACTTTGTTTTTTGTGACATTATTAACATGATGTTGCTTGGTAAACTCTCTGATCAAAGTATAAACAACTTGCTAGATTTTTGTATGAAATATTTGTTTAGATGATGAATATGTACAGTGGCGGAGCTAGGAATTTTATGCAGCCTGGGCAAAAACTTTACACCATTAATTATTCATCTGTTTTAATTTTCACACCTTATTTTTACTAATTTTGCCCATAATTTTGTCTAAAAATCGACTATTAAATTAGGGGGAGTACAAAGAAAATAGGGGTTGAGCCTGGGCGCCTGCCCGGCTAGCTGGATCTTGGCTCCGCCCCTGATTATGTATATTCTTGTGGAGGCTATAATCTGATAAGAGTATGTTGTGATTTGAAGTGTTAGAATCTAAGTATGGGCTAGTTGAGGGTGAAACCAGAAGGGGTGGGAGTTTGGATTCACCGTGGTGGCGGGAGATAGGTAGGTTAGAGAACGGTGTCGAGGGGGTGAGGAGGGATTGTTTGGAAAAGAGAATTGTTCATTTGGGAGGAGAAATCGTTAGCACAGTTATTCTTTTTCTCAATAGTTCACCAGTCCTCTTGCTGATTTATGTTTGGTGTAATGGCGGAGTGCTCTGAAATATCACCGCTGTCTTTGTTTCTGCGTCTCTGGGTATCTATGGTGGCTGTTTCTTTTCAGTGTTGCGTATCATTGTTCAGTTTAAGAGACTGCTGTGCAAGAAATCGTGACTCTGTGCGTGTTATTGCAATGTTATTTGGGCTGTTTTATCAGTTAACGTTACGAATTTTGACAGATTAGTTTATGGTAGCTTTTTAACGCGAACCTTCAAAACGTTGTTCCTTATTTGTTTTCGTGCACAGATTTTGGTGCTTTATGTTAGTTTAATTTATTGATGATACTTATCTTTTCGGATAAACAGATATGGGCGAGACAGTGTCGAGCCAGCAATCAAGCCGGGAGAAGCAACTTTGGTATGTGAATTTTTTTCTTTATCAGTAATACATACTATCACTATTACAAACATGTATTTAGACAAGGATCCAACATTTAAATAAAGAGCTTCAAATTTCCAAAACTATGTGGAGTCTTTTTGGTCTATCCAAAGTCTGATTTTAGTATCTTCTGATTGTAAAAGAATCAAGATAAAATACTGATCCCCTTGAAAACAATTTATATGCAGACGGTGATAAAGAGTGTGACATGGCTTCTTCAACGATTTCCTCAATTGGCAGACCGATTCTAGTGAAAGCTCTTCATTATTTTGGAGTCTTGTAGTTTGGATCATGTAACACATAAGATTCTCTCAAGTAGAAAATGTGATAGTGGTGTATATATATAAATAAAAACAAAATTAAATTATTATCTAAATATACATACATTTACTAAATTTTCATATAGTTCTTCATAATTTGAATTTTTTATCATTTTCTTTTGGGTTATTACCATTTTACCCCTTGCTATATAGGTCATTTCTGGTTTACTCTCCTATAAAAACAAATTTGAAAAAACAACCTTGTCATTTCAAAATATTAACAACTTAGCCCTTAAAGTCAAAATCTGCAGATTTTCTTTCGTATTTTACTGCGGATTTTGACTTATGAGACTAAATGACTAATATGACAAGGGGGTAAAATGGTAATATCCCTTTTCTTGTTTTAGTTAATACTTTTTGAAACCATTTGTACTATTCATCAATCAGGAAATTCTGTGATCAAATTAAAGATACTAACATGTTAAGATGTGCTTTGTATGAATGAAAATATATTGTATTTTGTATTGAATATTAATAATATGACAGTATTATAAAAAAAATATTAACATATGGGTCTGTCAGGAATGTCAAAAGAATTAAAAATATTTATATCAAATAATATTAGGAAAATCACATGGATTCTAAAGCCTTCACTTGTCACCAGAGTAAAATCACATGAGAAAATGAGAATAAAAATAGTATAAAAATTAAAAAATAAGAGATTTACAAATCAGAACACCAGAGCTTCTGTCCCAGCAAAATGGAAAAAATGCAACAATTCTACCAAGATATTACTGAGAAATTACTGGTTGACCTATGTGTATGCGCGCGCGAGCGCTCGTGAAAATTTATGCAGATATGTTGCAGCTATAAAGGGTCGTCTCGAACGTTCCAAGGCCGAGATTTATTTTGCGGGAGCATAGTTGTAGAGTCCTGATTCCTACTTCCATAGCTACTTTGAGATTCATTGAAGAAAGTGGAACTATCTTGGCTTCCAAAAGCCATCCTCCTAAACATTTTGATCTGTGCAGATTGTTGAGCAGAATCAAACACTGAACTCTGCCCCGGTTTCATTCCGTTATTCAGATCAGAAAACTCGGCCATGGAATCAAAAGCTCTCATAACCTGGAAAATTATGATAATTATGATGAACAAACCAAAGCATGTACCACAAAGTTAGCATCTTCAAAATCAATTCAACAAGTGTATGGCAACGGCGTGTTGTAAAGTTACCTGACTCATCCGTGGCCTCTTAATTGAGGAGTGACGCACGCAGGCTGCGGCAGCCTCAATCATTCTAAACATTTCGTTTCTGTTGTAGTTCTTTTCCAGTCTTGGATCCACCAAAGTTTCAAAGTCCTCTGTATCGAGTGCTTCAATCAATAGAGGCCGAGCCTGGAAATAAAGATAAGATACTATTTAAATCTGAAACCTATTCTTATCAACTTGTACGTCTTGTAAATATCTATAATAAAATGTTGCTGGAAATGTGTAACTCACCCATTCAACCAGGCTCTCATCACCAAGTGGCTGAGAAGCATCGACAGGCTTCCGACCTGTAATTAGCTCCAAAAGCACAACGCCAAAGGAATATACATCAGACTTATCAGTCAATTTTCCACTCGTCGCATATTCTGGTGCCATATACCTGCCAATTCAAAACAAATTATTCGATTATATATGCTCATAATGATAACAGTGCATACTATAGTACCATCAATATTCAAATGATTCATTATTTGCAACAAGCAGCAGTTACATGTGTTTAACCTACCCAAATGTTCCCATTACACGTGTAGTTACATGTGTGTTTGAATCCAATGCTAATTTCGCAAGCCCAAAATCTGAAACCTGTTGGCCAAATAATATCAATAAAACAAAAAGTCCCAATTAGAAAAAGCCACAAAATATCAACTCGGAGATGCTCAGCATAAGTTATCATTTAAGAATGAATCGATTTATAAAGCGCATAATACTTCAAAAAGTTATGAAGTATTCTGCATCAGAGGGTATAGATTATAAAAGTGGCTTACCAGAGCTTCAAAGTTGTGATCGAGAAGGATGTTTGATGACTTAATATCTCGATGAATAATGCGTGGATGGCCTGAGGAATAACCAAATAGAAATAGGATGAAACAATATGCTATAAAAACCAAACAATTCTAAATTTGCAATTGAAAATAATAGAACCACCTCTGATGCATTTTGATTGTGTTTGAAAAATATTGGAAGAATTACATGAGCACAGTTTTAAAAAAATGTGCATTTCGCAAGATAGTGTCTAAGCTAAAAGGAAAATGTATGTAGTACGATGGAAAAGCTATGTCTTTTTTGGATAACTACAAATCTGAGAGAAAAGGAAGAAACTTACAGTCTTCATGTAGGTAAGCTATTCCACGGGCTGCACCAGCAGCAACCTTAACTCTGATTGGCCAATTCAAAACGGGTGCTTTTTCATCTGTAAAAAATTAAATTACTGGTCATGTTTTAGCTTGAAATGTAGATGGACACAGTTCATACATGTTCAATTTCCTTTTTCCTTCCTTTTTCCGCCTCTAGCTTGATGAGTGTCTAATTTTGTTTTAAACTTCTAAGCAATTTTTAATGATAGCAATGAAAATAAGGGTCAATGGTGATTTGGTCACACACACACACACACTTCAATGTCCCTTGATGTCTCCATGTTCATGTATGTGCTTCATAGGTCTCGGAGGTGAAGATTTGTGATGAAATTCTTATCAATTCAAATCACTTAATCATTGATATGTATCTTACCATGTAGATGATAATGAAGAGTATCGTTGGGAACAAAGTCGTAGACGAGCAATCTTTGATGCTCAGATATACAGTAACCAACCAAAGAAACCAGATGACGATGATGTACTCGACTAATAGTCTCAACTTCTGCTCTGAACTCACGTTCCCCTTGCCCACCACCAATTTTAAGCTGTTTTACAGCTACTTCTCTTCCATCTAGCAAACCTTTGTAGACACAACCAAATCCACCTTCTCCCAACAAATTCTGCTCTGAAAACCCATTTGTAGCTTGCATTAGTTCTTCATATGTTAACCATGATCTTGAATTATTTACTCCACTTGGCTCCGGTGGTGAATACACATATTCACTACCATTGCCACTCCCATTCAAATTGGCTGGAGTGTATGGCTTCAAGAACAAGGTACCTGTAGGAGAATATCAATGTTTAAAAACAAATATTGTAACAGCCATTTACAGTTACTATTAACATGTGGCGGTTATATAGTGCCTTGCAATTCAAACATAACGCAGCTAAATTCCTAAATTTGTAGAAGTAAAGTCTTACTAGAATTTTCAGTGCAATACCTGAATTGTGAGACGAGGTAAATGGAGAAGGCGCAGCATAATCAGATCTGGATTCTTTTCCCTTTTTCTTTTTCTGTACAAAGCACACAGCGATACCAAAAAGGCCGAGGACAATTAAACTAACTACAACGCCAATAGTAACAGCAGCTCCGGTATTTAACCCTCCTGAATGTGAAGGAGTGTTGTTTGTGGCTATATTACCAGAACCGTCAACACTTGGTCTAGATGGCAATGGCACAATTGGACTGTCACCATGTACTGTTTCGTTAGTAGGAGTTGCTGCAGGTCCTGAAGTTAGAGTTGATGGTGTGGATGGAGGTGGAACAGTTGAAGGGGAAGGAGGGGATGGAGAAACAGATGGAGGGGATGCATCATGTGAAGGAGGTGGTTGAGAAACTGATGGAGGGGATGCATCATGTGAAGGAGGTGGTTGAGAAACTGATGGAGGAGGCGCATCAGGTGAAGGCGTACTTTTTGGTGGCTTTGCGTGTGGTGCAGGAGGAGGATTGGCAGATGGTGGCTTTGATACATTAGCTGGAGAAGGAGGTGGTGGAGATGGCTTTGATGATTTAGGGGGAGGGGAACCAGCCGCTGGAGGTGGTGGAGACAAATTTGGAGGCGGAGGTGAAGTTTCATCGGGAGGAGGGGCAGCGGTAGCTGGTGCAGGAGGTGGTGATGTTACAACTGGTGCAGGAGGTGGTGATGTTACAACTGGTGCAGGAGGTGGTGACGTTACAACAGGTGCTGGTGGCGATGGTGGTGGAGAACTTGGCGGCGGTGTAGTTGATGGTGGAGGAGAAAGGGGTGGAGTTGGAGACGGAGGAGGAGGAGGAGATACAGGTGGCGAAGGAGGAGGAGTATCAGGCACTGTCTCTGAAGGCGAAGGAGGAGGAACTGAAGGATCAGAAGGAGGAAGAGCCGTAGGCTCCGAAGGAGATAAAGGAGGAGGAGAATTCGATGTTTGATTCGACTGAGGCGATGGTGGCGGTGGTGACAAAACAACAACACTAGATGATGGAGGCAAAGCAACAACAGGGGAAGCATTTGGAGAAAGAGTAACTGAAGCCATCACTCACACTACAAAAATCTTCCCTCAAACAACACAATGCACCAACCAAAAACACTCACTACATTCCAAAACCCTTCAACAACACTCAAAACTCCAATCTTTCTCCATAAAATCACAACACAAAAATTCCAAATCAAACATCAGATTTCAGATCAACTCTCCCACTACCAAACCCTAATATCCCAAATTTCAACACCCACAAACTACTTTCAATAAAGTCAACATTTTTACACTCTACAAAACCTAACAATACTGAAATTTCACAATTAAATAAAAACAAACCCACAAATTCAGCAATATCTCTGACCTAAATCAAAACATAAGAACAAAATGCAGCATACCCAGATCTCAAAAAATGAAAAAAAATCAAAAATTTAACAATGATTTATGAAAAGAGAGAGTGGAAACAAGGTGAGAGAAGAAAAATGTATAATTTAGGGGAAAATATCAAGAGTGGAACATACATAGAGCACGAAGAGAGAACGTGGAGACGACTTTGAGAAGGAAGATCAGCTACACTGTCTGTCACAAAACACGGTGGTCATTCACATTCACATACAGTGGGAAAAAGGCTGTGAACCAATTGAAAATTGAAACATTCAATCATTAACTATTTTAATTTGCTTTTATTACTTTTTTGGAAATGAAAAAATACAAAAGGTCTTCTCTATGTGAGTATTTTAGGATGTCCAAATTTATTTAAGATTCCATATGGGGCTATGTGAGTTTCATAAAAAGATAATGTTAATCATTTATTTTAGTGAAATGGTAATGATAGTTGTTTTAGATTGTTTGTGTGGTTTAAGTTATTTTATTTGTATTCTATGTATAAGTAGAAATTATAAATAAGTCTTGGTTTACTTATTGATACAATGTTACAAATTTTATTTTGTTATAAAACTAACTAAAAGAATAAAGATAAAAGAGAAGTAGAGAAGAGAAAAGCAATATTATATTATCTTCTTTCAAGTGTCATTTACATTACAATGTGAGTCTCTATTTATAGGACATTAGGAAGGTGAAAAATCATAACTTCACTATACCACTTAATAGGGAAGATGAAGATGAAAGAGAAGAATATATATGGACATCCACAATAATATTTATTTATAACACTCCTCCTTGGATGTCCATTGAGGATATGCCTCGTTAAAACCTTACTAGAAAAAACCCAATGGGAAAAAAATCTAGTGAAGGAAAAAGAGTACAATATCCTTTGAATGTGAACTGCCTCGTTAAAAACCTTACCATGAAAACCCAGTGGGACAAAACCATGGTGAAGGGAAAAAGAGTGCAGAAAATATTTATTTCTCCCCCTCATGCATACATTTATATGTGAGACGATATTCTTTGTGGTAGTTGCTAAAAATTTCTTCTTCGAAGTAACTTCATGTAGTGCTAATAGTTATGCAAGATTTGATGAAGTTGTTGTCATGATTTGTTTCATAGATCTCCATGAAATGGTTGTACCATCACATGTAAGCAAATAACCTCTTTCTGATCTACTATTGTGAGAATCTGACAAGTAACCTTGATCTCTAAGATAACGAAGTACATGTTTGACTTCTCTCCAATGTCTTCGTGTAAGTGAATAATTTTATCTTACTTATAGATTGACCGCAAATAATATATCAAGATGTGTATAATTATCAAGGTACATTACTGCTCCAATTCCATTGAGATATGGTGCTTCAGGACCAAGCAATTTTTCATCCTTTTCTCGAGGTCTGAAAAGATCTTTCTCCACATCTACTGATCTAACAACCATGTTGGAGTAGGCAACATGTGAAATTTGTCCATATAGAAGTATTTCAACACTTTTCTATATAGCCTTCTTGATGTACAAATATTCTTTTATCCAAATGCTCAATTTGCAAACCTAGACATATTTTGTCTTTTCTAGGTCCTTCATCTCAAACTTTTTATTAAAGAAATTTATACATTTTGGAAGCTCTTCAGGAGTTCTGATAATATTTATGTCATCCACATAGAAAACTATTATTGCAAATCCTTTTCCACATCATTTTATGAAAATACAAGGACAAATTGAGTTATTTGTATATCCATGCTTTAGTAAATATTCACTAAGATAATTATACCACACGTGTCCAGATTATTTCAACCTATAGAGAAACTTGTTCAATTTGATGGAGTAGTTTCATGTAAATGCATATAAATAATATGGCATAACATTCATCATGTTCAAATTAAGCCATTCATGTGCTACAAGGCTAATTAAATATAAAAAATCGATTGAATCCACTACAGGTGAATATGTTTTATCAAAATCAAACTTAGGTCTTTGTGAAAATGATTGAGCAATAAATCAAACTTTATATCATTCTTATTTTTCTTTTTCACAAAAACTCATTTATATCCAATTAGTTTTACACCTTGAAGTGTTCGGACTACAGGTTCAAAAGTGAGTCACTTGTAAAGTGAGTTTAATTCTTCTCCAATTGAATATATTTATTTTGGTCAATTCTCACTTAGTCTATAATCTTTAATAGACTTTGACTCATGATCCTCGTTATCATTGATCACTTTTAGCGATATATTGTATACAAAGACATTGTAAACATTGACTTTATTTGGTTATCTCAATTTCGGTTCTACTCCATTTCATCCATGACATAATTTATCGAGATCTCTTTATTTCATATTTCAAGTACTTGATTTGTTCTTATGGAACTAAAAATTAAATTATGTCAAAGTGCTCTTAGCATTTTCATATCCTCACTTGGGTCATATTTAGTTTCTTTTCTTAGTAGAGGACTTTTAACATTGGAACCGACTTTCATACCACGCTTCAGGCGCATCAACAACTCATTTGCAATATTATATTATCTAATAGGAGAATTCACTTTGAGTGGAGTATTATCAGCTGATAATTTATTTCATAAACTTTGCAAATGAATAATATTTTGAACTTTTGGTTCATATTGATTTCTACGAGGGTCAAGACAACAATTTATTTTAAATTGTTCACTTGAACTTCTTGTTCATGATTTCAATTGTTCATTGAACTTCTTGTTCATGATTTCAGCTACTTATTCCCTCCCCCTAATAGGGAAAATTAATTTATCAAGTGATAATCAGCCTGCTGGGCTGGAATCAAGTATTTGATTATTTTCTCAAATTATATCCTCAAAATTGAGAGTCATATTAATTATATTTTTCCAATATTCTTTCATGACTCATCTTAATATATTATATTGGAGCAATTGGAATATACACAACACATCCAAATGTTCACTAAGATGAGAAGTATTAGAATAAATTAGGGAGGACTAAGATATAGTATCATGTTTGCTTAATGCGAATAAATATCTTAATATCATTCTTTGCGTGTTTCAAATATATAATTTAGAATTGATGATTTCATAAGTATCAACCATATAATTAACTTTAGACGTCTAAAGAATGGATCTTCGGGTCCATTTTCTTTTTATGAACATATATTATATGATATTCAATATCAATTTTAATAATATATGTGATACTCATACATGAATTTCTAAAAAAATCCAGAAAACAAGATCTTAGTCTAATTAGTTGAGAAAATAATTTCACAAACTTTTGGTTGTGAGTAGAGACATATGCATGATATTTTAGTCGATGCAACAATTAATGTCATAAAAACGCAATTTCTCAAATTTTTATTTTCCTTTAGAAACACACAAAAATTGACTGGATTGAAGAAACTTCTGGTTCTTCAATACAAATTATTCGCATCATATTATATCCGAGATGACCTAGTCGATTTTACCAACGACACATTTAAGTGTAATTTTTAAACTTCTGGTTTACAATGGCATGTGCTTCAATTGTACTAATATAAGTGTAGTACAAGCCCGAGGAAAAGACGGTATCTTTTCTATTACACATTTCCTGTCCAAATTATGTTGTGTAATACGAAGATATTTGATACCTCCAATATAATTCAAAACTAATATAGTAGTATCTCATGATTCAACACTTTAATCATACACATGCATATGAACATATTATCATATAATTATCAAATGATTATCCCTTATAAAATTATATCTTCATATAATTAATTTGTTTTGCTATCCTTCATGGATGTTTGATAAGTTCTTCAGGAACTATATAAATAATTTGTTATAAACAATGATCTAAAAAAATATAATAATCCTTCTGGGATGGATTAAAATTATGTGTGTCATTCTTCCAGAATGACAGTCATTTAATGAGCATATTACAAATTATAAATTTTTAGATCGAAACAAAAATTAAGATGAATTACATTGGTGATTCGAAAGTAAAGTAATTTCTCTTAGCCATTGGCATATAAATATTTAACTATGACAATTAGAGGAGCTACAAATTTCATGTAATATCTTATTGGGAGAAAAAGAATATCTAAATAACACAAGGGACATGACATTTGGGATTTCATAATATAACACAAATTTTCTTATAATCATTGGCATGAAAAATATAAAACCATGACATATAAAAATCCAGACAATAATTAAGAAAAAAAATGTTAGACATTATCAAGAAGATCAAATATATAGAATTATAATTCTAATTAAGAAATAGTTTATAGTCTAACAAATTTAATAAGTTTTTAATATGGCCAAATGCTAGAAAATTACAATAATTCAAAAATATAGTTATCCTTCTGGAATACTTCACTATTATTGATCCAATCCATCTAGAATCCGATAATATAGGTGATGCAATCATTTTTCAAATTTTTAACATAATAGATGCAATCCTTCTGGGATATGTTATTAGTATAGTTGCAATCCTTCTTGGATTCATTAATATCATGATGAAATTCTTCTAATATTATAGATACAATATTTTAAAGTGTGAGAAATCCTTATTTTAAAACTTTAACTCTTCAGGAATTATATATCACAAATGATCTTCATAGTGATAAAAAGAAACAATTATTTGCACAATCCTTCTAAAGAGGTTTGTTTTTTTTGTGTAGTTCTTCAGGAACTCAATCACAATTTTTTTTATAGTTTTTCAGGAACTCAATCACAATCACAATTTTTTGTATAGTTCTTCAGGAACTCAATCACAATCACAATTTTTTTTATGGTTCTTCAGGAACTCAATCATATTTTGTAGTTCTTCAGGAACTCAATCACAAATATTTTACTAATAAAAATAATAATATTTATAATCTTTCTGGGATGCACGCTATTCATGCAATTTTTCAGAAATGCATGAAAATTATAATTCATGTTTGCATAAAAATTGAACAATGATTCTTTGAGCAATCCTTCAGGGAAGATTCAAGAACTTATCGACGATAGACAACGTTAAAAAAATAATTGTGTTAATTAAACAAAATTTCCAATGAAATTTTATAAAAAAACATAATAGAATAACACGCTAAAATTTAATCTATAAGATGAAGAAAAATCTTAAAAACTTACTCGAAATAGAAGAAACATGATTATGCAAATTAATCATAAAATCACTCAGACAGTAGAGTTTCGTGCTGATAACGTGTTATAAAACTAACTAAAAGAATAAAGATCAAAGAGAAATAGAGAAGAGAAAAGCAATATTATATTATCTTCTTTCAAGTGTCATTTACATTACAATGTGAGTCTCTATTTATAGGACATTAGGAAGGTGAAAAATCATAACTTCACTATACCACTTAATAGGGAAGATGAAGATGAAAGAGAAGAATATATATGGACATCCACAATAATATTTATTTATAACATATTTTGTTTATTTATCTTAGTTTTTGTTTATTTTTTTAATCTTTATTAGCGTCAATAAGGTATTTACAGTGTTGATTAGTTTATTTGGAAATTGTTCTCTATGGAATCAGATTAATCGATGAACGGTAACATAAAAGATCTTGGAATGATAGAGCAAGATTCTGATGGGACGGAGAGTGAGCTGACCTGCAAAGTTATGACTTCAACACTCAAGTCAGTGCATAATGAAAATAATGTGAGAATGAGAATGAATTTTTATACTTGAAATGATATGTTTTTCTCTTTATATAGGGAGAGCATTTAAAGTTGTTTGTGTGAAGTGAGATGCGGTGTACGGTTAGCCATTGGATCTAATCAGACAGTGGTAGATGTGTCTGGGAGCGAAAATGTTTTTGGATGAATGAGGGATCACATGTTCCACATGTTTTAATGCGAGGTGGTGCTCTTTGACATTTCGCCTTGGGACTTGCGAACGACTCATTACAGTTGTTATTCAATCTCTTGTATGTATTATGCAGGTTGAGGGTTTGTCGTGTACACCTTTGGTTTGGCAGGAGTATATGAAGAGCCTTGGTGGATCGTCACTATCATTGGGAATACACATTAAATGTCTTTCTTGTAATACGTAACATTTCGTATGGAGTCTTTGCGCATGTCACAATGCTAGTAAGTAATTATGTTTCCTTTACCACAAGGTACTCGAGTATTTTAAACAAACTTCGATGAAATCTTGATCGCTGGTGGTGCGTCTCACGTTCTCCAACGTAGTGGATTGTACAGTCCCCTGTGGCTAAGGCACGCATAAAAGGTTCCTGAAGTATCATTTCCACCACCCCCCTTTTTTGCCATTTGTAGACTTTAAATGCTCTTCTTCTTTTATATTATGAACTTCACTCTTTCTTGTGAGCTATTCTGCACCAATATTATGATTAGGTTCATCTATGGTATCTCATTAGGTGGTATCTGAGACACATGGACGGTCAACTCATTTCTTTTAAGGTAAAGTTGTAATACGGTGAACTGACTTTATCGAAATGTCGCGGTAAGCAAGAGTCGCCACCGACTTTTATTTTATCCAAACAAGTTAGAAAGGCTAAAAGAAACAGAAAAGACCTTTTAGAGAAAACAGGGTTCGGGGGGTAATTATGCAAAGGGAAGGTGTAAGGCACCCTTTGCATCCATGGTTTTCCATGGGCTCTTAATTGCTTTGCTCTTTGTTTTCAGAAATGTAGAAGAAAAGAATAGGGACTTTAGCTCGTAAATGAGCGTAGCCCTTTTGAAGGATTATGAGAAAGAATATAAAAATTTTAGAGCAAGGCAAAGCAATTAGGGGCAATTACCTTAAACTTAGATGATAGGTTTTTTTTAGCCTTTCAGGATGAAAGGGTCTATCCATGCCATGAGAGGGCAGGAAGCCTTTCGTTTGGATGTAAACGGGTCATCGCATTATCGTTTGCCATAAGACTGACCCATGCCATAGAGAGGCAGGTAGTCAAAGGGGAAGGATCAGAATAGCCTTTTTCGTAGGCAACCAGAGGATACCTCAGCCTTTTCGTAGGCAACTTCTGAGGGTCGAGATCATTTTTTAGTGTACCAAAGGCAGCATCATTAGGGACCATGATCTTTAATCGAGGCAACAGGGCTGAGGTATCCTCGTATTCGAGGGACTGGCTATTCTGCAAAAAAACACAAGGCAACAAGGCAACAGACAACAGGCAACAGAGAGGTTTACCCAAAAGTGTGTGTGTGTGCACCAATCATGTGATTATGTTCAGAAAATTATCTTATAATTAATTATCTAAATTCATTAGAGGCTTGCACTCCCTAGGATTACTAACCACGCAGTTTAATATAAGCAGTAATAATGGGGAAGGGAAATTGAAACCAGCGGAGGAGAGGGGAATTGAAACCAGCGGGATATAATTAAAAAACAGAAGATATAATAATTTAGGGTTTAGGGTACCGATACTCGTAGCTTTGGCAATCGACAAACCCTGAAGATTGGAAAAGGAAGAGTAAACAAAAGAAGGGGTGAGTGCATTTATCGGTTCATAGGTCAATTAGGGTTAACCCTAATTTCACAAATAAAATAAAACTAGATAAACGAATATTTAGAAAAGAATACTTATCTTTTGATTTGATCTGATATGGTTGGCCCTCGGAGGAAGCCTCAGGGTTAACCCTGAAAAATGACAAAGCAAAGGCAGAAAAGATGTGAGTGTATGCGAAGTTCGAAAGGTAACCCTTAAAATAAAAAGGAAACAAAATAGACTTTAAAAACTAAATTGAATACTTAGCTTCGGATCTTGATCAGGCGCGTAGTCGGAAGGCGTTTGAAAAGTCAACCCTGAAAAGAAGGCACAGAAAAAGAAATATTCTCAGTGTAGGGCAAATTCTCATTGACCCTAATTCGGGCGCGAATTGAGTAAAGCAACGCAATCGATTTAATTAATTATTGGTCTCGCGATCTAATTAACTAAATCGGAAAAAAGAAAATAAAATCAGTCAAAAAAAACATTTTTTATGATTTCTTATGAGTTAAAATAAAGCATATATGAATTTTGAAAATATATAGATAAATAATCTAATTAAATGAATAAATAATAAATATATTAAGAAAATAAATAACAAATAATATAAAAGAATTAATAAATATAATAAAAATTACTATTATTGATATATAAGAGGTTTTTTTTTTGGAAAATTAATATATGTTAAAAAAAGAAAACGAATATATATATATATATATATATATATATATATATATATATATATATATATATATATATATATATATATATATATATATATATATATATATATATATATATATATATATAAATTGGTTTGTATAATAATAAATAAAAAATTTATAAAATACTTAGCTGGTTATCTGGTGTAGCGCCTCTGGGAGTCCATGGTATGCAGGCAGCTTCACAGACGTTAGATCTGAAGCAAGCAAGATCTGATGGTGGAGATCTGAGGCCCTACAGCGCGCGTTGATTGGTAGCGAACACTGGATTCGTCATGAGGTAAATTGTAAAAACAAACAGCATGACTGGGAATCGAACCCAGGCTCCTTAGTTCGGCAAAATCGCCTCTTGCCATCCCTGCCATCTTCACCAGTTGAAAACAAAACGCAACGCTGGTAATATATAAAAAGACTCAAACAAAATAAAAAAAACCAGAACGCGCCCTTCCCTGTTCTTCGTTCTCGTTGCCTTCAGCCGCCCATGGCCATCAATGAAACCTGCAAAAATCCATAGAAAACGCAGCAAAACAACCCAGATCGAATATGAATAGCCTCACGAATCCATTGGAACCTTTAATTCGTCCTGAAGTTGTTTCTACCTAGGGTTCCCAAATTCAAAAGCTCAAAATCCTAAACATGGTGGATCTCTCAAATCGTAACCGAAATCCAATTAACTATGCAGAAAGCTTGCAATCATCAATATGAACACACATGTATAATTAGAATTTGCTTATGACTCACGAATAAGTGCAATCGAGATAAAGAAGTTATGAACGAACCGTGGCCTATATGCTTCGATTTGTAAACGTTTCAGGCTCCAATGGTGATTGAGGAATGATCAAGAGTGATCGAGTTCTTCAAGCTGCCCCTGTTTCACGATATTTGCCAGCTATTCTATAGGGTTGTGCAGCCACCAAAAAAAATCCTCCTCTCTTCTGAATTGTCCCTTATACTTATACGGGTTGAATCTAGGTTAACAAACTTTGGACAAAATCAAAGATTGAGAGATTAAATCTTTGATTGAATATTTGATTCAATTTGCCTTAAAAACTTCCCTTTTTGGCTTACATCTCCCCAATCCTTTTTCCATCTCAATTAACGACTTTGATATGATTTAGGCTCTTTGTGGAATGAGATTTTTTAGGAGAAAATAAATCAAAACTAATCTTTCATTATTTTTACCATTTATTTAATTTATATTGAATTTTAAATAATTAAATTCCAAAATAAAATAAATAATAATAAAAAATAAATAAAAGGGATTTTGGATCGTAGATGAGCTTAAGATTAAGTTTGAATGAGGAGAAAATAGGCCCATTTGGAAATATTTGGAATTTTTGGACCTTTTCTTTTCACACATGCCTTTGGAAATAGGTGAACTTGTACACCTTGCCATTTCCTCATATTTCAACATTTTTCTAAGTTCTTGGAGTTTTGTGTATTGATTTGAATTTATATAAGAGACATAGTATGGGAAAATTTTGGGGTATGACAGCTGCCCCTGTTCAATTTTCTTAAACCTGAAGATGTAGATATGTTTGTACGCCAGTCGGAATCTGAAGGTAGAAGAAGATTGAACACTAGAATGCCCAGAAATTTTCCCTCGCTGAAGTAGGGACTTTTATCGGAGACGGGCTTAAAGATGCCATCCAGGCCTTGAGAGAAAAAAAGTTTATTGGAGATGGGCTTAAAGATGTCGTCCAGGTGTTGGGAGTATGAAGTGAATTGATTGTAGTGACTCTATTGTCATGGCTCCATTATTGTATTGTCGTGACTCGATTGTCGCGACTTCATCGTCGTGATTCCATTGCCCTGATTGTTTCTGAACTAAATACCGGGATTAGATATGTGACTCAATTGTCGCGTCTCCATTGTCGTGACTTCATTGTCGTGATTCCATTATGGTGACTCAGTTGTCGCGATTCCATTATCGTGACTTAGTTGTCGTGATTCCATTATCGTGACTCAGTTGTCGTGATTCCTTTATCGTGACTCAGTTGTCGTGATTCCTTTATCGTGACTCAGTTGTCGTGATTCCTTTATCGTGACTCAGTTGTCGCGATTCCTTTATCGTGACTCAGTTGTCGTGATTCCTTTATCGTGACTCAGTTGTCGTGATTCCTTTATCGTGACTCAGTTGTCGTGATTCCTTTATCGTGACTCAGTTGTCGTGATTCCTTTATCGTGACTCAGTTTTCGGGATTCCATTATCGTGACTCAGTTGTCGTGATTCTACTATCGTGACTCAGTTGTCGTGATTCCTTTATCGTGACTCAGTTGTCATGATTTTTCTGAATGGAGTGTCATGATTAAGTATGGTTCTTTCTTTTGTCAACACCATTCGTGGTGGACGAATTAGGTCTTGGAGAGATGATCGTGTCAGTACCGTTCGTAGTAACTGAATTAGATCATAGATATTGTTTATCTGCTTGTTCTTGTGTCCTGAAAAAGTAGAGTTAGTCTTTATGCGATGTTATGATGCATGTATTTTGAGTTTCTCAAAATAAATGAGAAATTTGCATATGAGGTAATGTATGCAATGTATGAACATGTTTATGATATATGATGTCAGAATATGATTTGTCCTTGATTGAGAAAATAAATCTCTGTATCATTGTGATTTTGATATTTGATCTTGTTTTTGAAGATGCTCAGCTGGGAGATTTGTTGATTTTGCTTGGGGATGACCAGTAATTTGATGTACCCTAAAAGATATTAGTAAACCAAGTAGGAGAAAAGCCAGGTGTTGGAGAACTGGTAGTGTTGAAGGCGTAAACTCTGTCGGGGAGCCATGTCTTTATCGGGACGAGTATGTTTGAAGGTGTCCTCTTGAGGATTGCTCTGTGGGGATATGATCTTGTGAGGTCGACTCTGTGGAGAAGCATGGATGCCTTGAACATTGCCCCCAGTATTATAGTAACCACCATTTGATTTAGGACACGCCACTGAGTATTGACCAAGATGTCCAACTGGACTTGCATAGATTTGCCCCAGTTAGTAGGGACTTGAAGAGATTCACCTTGCGAGGACTTTATGAAGTGTATATTGTAAGTGACATGCCCCTTGTATACGTAGGAGACATTGCTTCTTGGAGTAATTTGTGTTGGTCGGGATAACTTTGAGTCATTAGCCATACCCTGTGCAAATTCTTTCTGACGCTAACATTTGAAATTATGTAGCAGAATATGCTTAATAATGAATTCATGAGATGCAATGCATACGTTTGTCTTGATTTTTTGAAAAACATTAAAACATGAGATGTAAAAGCGTGACGTTTATAAGACGTGATTTTTTTTTGTAAAAACAGGATATCAACTCAGCATTTGTGGTAAACCTTCAGGAGTCAGGATACCTTTTGGTGACAGTATGCCTTCGAACTAACCATGCTTCAATTAGGACTTTCAAGGGTTGTAACGTGGCTTGGTTCACGGTTTAAGAAACAAAGGATAATGGCTCACCCACCCCTCTTCGTGATGATCTTCAGTCCTAAACTCAGTTAATTCAACTTATGCATTCAGGTTCCAAGAGACTTTTGGATTTGCACCTTTTGGTAATGATGATGGTTCACAAGCAAAGAGAACTTTTTTGAGATGGCAGTCACCTCTTCCTTTTGGTAGTCACAACATTGTGTTGTTCTGGAATTTATTGACTTCTCTTTATTCATCTTTTGATATCCCTAACTTTTGCCTGAACTGTCTATTTTGAGCTTACAGTCAGCGGGATGCCTTGATTTTTGCCTAAGTCATCTTTTTGATTTTTGACTTAGCAGGCTTTTCTTTGTATATATGTTTTTTTTCATTTTTTCTTTTTGAAAGATATTGACTGCCTCGCTTAATGATTGATGAACCATCATTGGCATTTGATTGACATCTCCAACACTTCTTTGATGTGTGCGAATGAACGTTTGTGATTGAAACCTTTGTTGAAAGGTGTACTGAATGATTCTCTTAAAATAGAATGCACAGCCAAATTAACTGAGAACTATCCTGCCCCAGGTTATGATCAAGGTTTTTAATTAGTACCAGAAAGAAACTTCTACTTCTTAGGCTCAAAAGGGGTTGACGAGGGATTAACATCCTTATATCTCCACTGTTTAGGAATTGAAATAATGCCTGTACATCGTCAGCATAGTCCGCTCAACAGCATACTGTATGAGGTTGCGGTATCGTTTTCGTCATCCTCCCTCGAAAGGCATACAACTTAGCAGGAGTTAAATAAACACGAAACATATGCAAAGTGAATGCACAATTTAAAACGAGTGATAGCGAAATAATTTATTCAAGACAAACATATGCAATGCACTGATGATGATTATTAAAACAGATAATGTCTATCATAATTCGAATGTTTAAACAAACAGAATAGAAATTTGCAAATGAAACTAAAACTAATGATCTAAAAGTTCATCCTTCTAGCCATCCACAGCATTAGCAGTTACATTAGGAGTCTCAGGAGGATCAAACTCAACTTCCCCAGCATCGATCATGTCTTGGATTTTGTTCCTCAATGTCCAGCAGCTATTCGTATCATGACCAGGACTATCAGAGTGGTATGCACACCTCATATTAGGATTATAGCTTCGAGCAGAAGTACTAGGATTCTTAGGGGGATCCTTTAGAGTGATCAACTCTAACTTCAACAGGTGTTGTAGTGCTTGAGCCAGTGACATATTGATATTTGTGAACTGACGCCTAGGCGTGTCTTGTGTGCTTTGACGACTTCTCTGAGGTGTCGGTGTGGAGATCAAAACTGCCCCAACAAATTGGCCATGGTTATTATTTGAATCTGACTTCCCACTGAGAGGCTTCTTTGTAATATTCGAGGATGTAGCAGCTTGAATCTTACCACTTCGGATGCCATTCTCAACGCGTTCCCTAGTCAGTATAAGCTCAGTGAATCCAGATGACGAACTTCCCAGCAAATGACTATAGAAAGGGCCAGTCAGTGTATTCATAAACATATCTACCAACTCTCTGTCAGTCAAGGAAGGTTTGACTCTTCCAGCTAGATCTCTCCATTTCTGAGCATACTCCTTGAAACTTTCCTCGGGTCCCATAGACATGCTTTGTAGTTGGATGCGAGTTGGTGCGAGGTCAGCGTTGTATTGGTATTGCTGGTAGAAGGCAACAACCAAATCTTCCCAAGTATGGATGTTGGTATTTTCCAGTTGATAGTACCATTCGAGTTGAGTTCCAGATAAGCTTTCCTAAAAGAAATGGATCCAGAGCCTCTTATCAGCAGTGTGAGGCTGAATCTTCCTTACATAAGACCTCAAGTGCATCTTGGGACAGGAGACTCCATCATACTTAGCAAAGGCGGGAGTTTTGAATTTTGGAGGAATAACAACCCCAGGAACGAGTCCAAGCTCTTCAAAATCCAGCCCAGGTACCTTCTGAATTTCCACGTTTCTCAGACGCTCCTCTAACAGCCTATACTTCTCATTAGAATAATCATCATCTTGAGGATACTCTTCTTCTTCTTCTTCCTGAGCATCAGAACCTACATGGCTTCCCTGGTTGTTCTTGATACTGAAATCATCTTCTTCCTCTTCCTCGTCTTTAGGAATCTCAGTTTCTTCGGCCTTCTTGGGACGACCCTTGAATCTTCTTCCCAGGTGTATCACACCTTTGGGTTTCTTGGTCTTTTTCTCCTTCTTAGTCAGGAGAGCTTTCAGCTCGTCTTGCCCTTTGGACAAGTTCAGGATCAGAGCTTGAAATTCAGCATTTTGAACTTGGAGATTCTTCACAGATTGTTCGAGATCCATGATGCTGAAATAAACAACGAGGAAGGATGAGAGACCTATTGTAAGAAACCTGTTATGCGATGTTATGAATGCAAATGCAATGTTTTCAAGGATCTTTAGGAATTAAGTTAGCAACATTTAGAAAATGATTTGGTCATGTCTTTGTCTGAAGAAATCTGAACTTTGTCTTTGAACGTCTTTCTTTGAGAACCAAGCTCACCATATCGAGTGAGTCATCGCCTCTGATTCGGGATACTTCTGAATTTGAGGGTACATGGCTAGAGGAAAATAAATCCTCTTGCCCCTTGATAGGTACTGAATCTCTGAATTGGAAGGCATGTGGCTAGAGGAAAATAAATCCTCTTGCCCCTAGATAGGAATTCAGTCCTTGATAAGAGCACCTGAAATCGCGCGCCCTAAATTCCTAAGATCCTTGAAAGGGTTAGTTAAATCATGTTATGCTTATGATGTCATGATGTCATGATGTTATGCGAATGAAGTTCATTTGGCATAGTGTGAGATAGTAAGGACAAACAAGTCCTTTTAACAAAACCTGCGAGGAAATGAAGGTTAGTAGCGAACACAAACAAGTCACACAAGTCACACAATTTTTGGCTTAAGGCTTGCATGGAGTCTGATCAGGTGTCCTTCCCAAGGGTATTTCTATGGATAAGGATATTTCAGCAACGGGTTCTACCAAGTGACTCAGAATTGCCAGCCCCCTCTAAAGCACCCTCGAACATGGTACATGCATACCACGCAATGATACTTTAGGAAGAAACCTATCTGAGCTGTAGTATCGGGTAGCGACCATAACTTGGCATGCACCAAGAATAGCCCTCCCACTACGTTCCTAAAAGTCAGGATGGGTTAAAGGTGACTAAAGGTCCTTGAGCTCCGACGCACCCAAAGATACATGCATAAACCTCTCTCATGCAAAAGAGGTACACAATAACCAGTAGAGGCCTAACTCAAGTGCGAACTTCACTTTGACCAACCCCAAGCATGCACAAGGGGGGTCTCCATGACTATGCCGCTCCTAATCTTAAGTGTTCTTGAATCCGGGAGTAGGATTCGTCCTTCATTTATTTCCCAAAATAGCCCTGAAAAATAAAGCGAACAAAGCAAACAATAGAAAACATTTAAGTGATTCCTAAACTTTTAAGATAACCCCTCTTTTAATCGAAAAGTCCCCAGCAGAGTCGCCAGTTCTGTAATACGGTGAACTGACTTTATCGAAATGTCACGGTAAGCAAGAGTCGCCACCGACTTTTATTTTATCCAAACAAGTTAGAAAGGCTAAAAGAAACAGAAAAGACCTTTTAGAGAAAACAGGGTTCGGGGGGGTAATTATGCATAGGGAGGCGTAAGGCACCCTTTGCATCCATGGTTTTCCATGGGCTCTTAATTGCTTTGCTCTTTGTTTTCAGAAATGTAGAAGAAAAGAATAGGGACTTTAGCTCGTAAATGAGCGTAGCCCTTTTGAAGGATTATGAGAAAGAATATAAAAATTTTAGAGCAAGGCAAAGCAATTAGGGGAAATTACCTTAAACTTAGATGATAGGTTTCTTTTAGCCTTTCAGGATGAAAGGGTCTATCCATGCCATGAGAGGGCATGAAGCCTTTCGTTTGGATGTAAACGGGTCATCGCATTATCGTTCGCCATAAGACTGACCCATGCCATAGAGAGGCAGGTAATCAAAGGGGAAGGATCAGAATAGCCTTTTTCGTAGGCAACCAGAGGATACCTCAGCCTTTTCGTAGGCAACTTCCGAGGGTCGAGATCATTTTTTAGTGTACCGAAGGCAGCATCATTAGGGACCATGATCTTTAATCGAGGCAACAGGGCTGAGGTATCCTCGTATTCGAGGGACTGACTATTCTGCAAAAAAACACAAGGCAACAAGGCAACAAGCAACAGGCAACAAGGCAACAGAGAGGTTTACCCAAAAGTGTGCGTGTGTGCACCAATCATGTGATTATGTTCAGAAAATTATCTTATAATTAATTATCTAAATTCATTAGAGGCTTGCACTCCCTAGGATTACTAACCACGCAGTTTAATATAAACAGTAATAATGGGGAAGGGAAATTGAAACCAGCGGAGGAGAGGGGAATTGAAACCAGCGGGATATAATTAAAAAACAGAAGATATAATAATTTAGGGTTTAGGGTACCGATACTCGTAGCTTTGGCAATCGACAAACCCTGAAGATTGGAAAAGGAAGAGTAAACAAAAGAAGGGGTGAGTGTATTTATCGGTTCATAGGTCAATTAGGGTTAACCCTAATTTCACAAATAAAATAAAACCAGATAAACGAATATTTAGAAAAGAATACTTATCTTTTGATTTGATCTGATATGGTTGGCACTCGGAGGAAGCCTCAGGGTTAACCCTGAAAAATGACAAAGCAAAGGCAGAAAAGATGTGAGTGTATGCGAAGTTCGAAAGGTAGCCCTTAAAATAAAAAGGAAACAAAATAGACTTTAAAAACTAAATTGAATACTTAGCTTCGGATCTTGATCAGGCGCGTAGTCGGAAGGCGTTTGAAAAGTCAACCCTGAAAAGAAGGCACAGAAAAACAAATATTCTCAGTGTAGGGCAAATTCTCATTGACCCTAATTCGGGCGCGAATTGAGTAAAGCAACGCAATCGATTTAATTAATTATTGGTCTCGCGACCTAATTAACTAAATCGGAAAAAAGAAAATAAAATCAGTCAAAAAAAACATTTTTTATGATTTCTTATGAGTTAAAATAAAGCATATATGAATTTTGAAAATATATAGATAAATAATCTAATTAAATGAATAAATAATAAATATATTAAGAAAATAAATAACAAATAATATAAAAGAATTAATAAATATAATAAAAATTACTATTATTGATATATAAGAGGTTTTTTTTTGGAAAATTAATATATGTTAAAAAACGAAAACGAATATATATATATATATATATATATATATATATATATATAAATATAAATTGGTTTGTATAATAATAAATAAAAAAATTTATAAAATACTTAGCTGGTTATCTGGTGTAGCGCCTCTGGGAGTCCATGGTATGCAGGCAGCTTCGCAGACGTTAGATCTGAAGCAAGCAAGATTTGATGGTGGAGATCTGAGGCCCTACTGCGCGCGTTGATTGGTAGCGAACATTGGATTCGTCATGAGGTAAATTGTAAAATCAAACAGCATGACTGGGAATCGAACCCAGGCTCCTTAGTTCGGCAAAATCGCCTCTTGCCATCCCTGCCATCTTCACCAGTTGAAAACAAAACGCAGCGCTGGTAATATATAAAAAGACTCAAACAAAATAAAAAAAACCAGAACGCGCCCTTCCCTGTTCTTCGTTCTCGTTGCCTTCAGCCGCCCATGGCCATCAATGAAACCTGCAAAAATCCATAGAAAACGCAGCAAAACAACCCAGATCGAATATGAATAGCCTCACGAATCCATTGGAACCTTTAATTCGTCCTGAAGTTGTTTCTACCTAGGGTTCCCAAATTCAAAAGCTCAAAATCCTAAACATGGTGGATCTCTCAAATCGTAACCGAAATCCAATTAACTATGCAGAAAGCTTGCAATCATCAATATGAACACACATGTATGATTAGAATTTGCTTATGACTCACGAATAAGTGCAATCGAGATAAAGAAGTTATGAACGAACCGTGGCCTATATGCTTCGATTTGTAAACGTTTCAGGCTCCAATGGTGATTGAGGAATGATCAAGAGTGATCGAGTTCTTCAAGCTGCCCCTGTTTCACGATATTTGCCAGCTATTCTATAGGGTTCTGCAGCCACCAAAAAAAATCCTCCTCTCTTCTGAATTGTCCCTTATACTTATACGGGTTGAATCTAGGTTAACAAACTTTGGACAAAATCAAAGATTGAGAGATTAAATCTTTGATTGAATATTTGATTCAATTTGCCTTAAAAACTTCCCTTTTTGGCTTACATCTCCCCAATCCTTTTTCCATCTCAATTAACGACTTTGATATGATTTAGGCTCTTTGTGGAATGAGATTTTTTAGGAGAAAATAAATCAAAACTAATCTTTCATTATTTTTACCATTTATTTAATTTATATTGAATTTTAAATAATTAAATTCCAAAATAAAATAAATAATAATAAAAAATAAATAAAAGGGATTTTGGATCGTAGATGAGCTTAAGATTAAGTTTGAATGAGGAGAAAATAGGCCCATTTGGAAATATTTGGAATTTTTGGACCTTTTCTTTTCACACATGCCTTAACCACTTGTTAATTTTGCCTTAACAATTACATCTGGTGAGTGTGCAAATATTGATGCTCTTCTTCCATGTTTTCAAAGCTCAACATAGCTCAACTGCTTCATCAAAGGATTGGCGTTTGATACCTCTTCGGCAATGCACTAGGAAGTTTAATGTTTATTCGGATTGTGTCAAGCACTTAAAGGATCAATTTTCCCGTCACTCCTCTCAACAAAGAAACCCACACTAAAATATACTCCATATACCTTGGCCGCACTACCAATGCTCTGACATATTTTTTAAGTTAAGGCGCCAAAGCCACTACTTGTCAGACTCTAGGCCATATCTTTATAAGATGGATGATTTGTCTAAAGAATGAATTTTCCTAAAGAGGTATTTGGTGTCCTTCTTCGAGGATTTATGTTATATTAGGGGTGAAATTATGGCATTCAGATTAAAGATGTCCAAAAGGATGTCGAGACACCATTTTCCAAACACACACAAGGACAAGGTATACAAGTGCAGAAACTTTAAAGAACACAAGTAATTGTTCACCCAGTTCGATATCAACAATACCTACTCTAAGGGCTACCAAGCCAGGGATAACTCCACTATGATAGTATCAATTCAAAGTACTATGCAAACAACCTCTGGTTTACTAACTTCTCACTTAATCACTACCCGTGCTAGCTTCTACCTAAGACTCACCTAGGTATGAGGCCCACCTCAAATCCCCCTCAGTATAATTACAAACATTAGAAGACACACTTCTAAAACACACTAATTCAATGCTTAAAAGTTTATGAATGAACATAGAACTTACAAGTTGATGAAAACACCAAACTTTTCTATCAATATGATATAGGTGTGGCTTACAATAGACAAGACTGCACAAAATCTAACACAAACTACAATGTAAGTTCACATAAAATAATAGGTTTCATGCTTGATATATATAACAATCTTTTGGACTGGATTTGGGCTTCAAATTGCTGCAGGGCATTCCAGAAAATCTTCCAAAATCTTCTCCATGAAGATAGGGCTTCAAATATTAGATTCATAAATATTCTCCATATTTAGTAACTAATCAAATATCTTGATATCACAGACAATCTCTTATCCCTTAAATCAAGCGCCACATAGGATTGCATAATATTCCAACATCTTCTACACTTGTACATCAACCAACTTCAACCGTCCAGTTGTATCATAACAGACGCGATGTCGAATAAAATCTAAATAGGACATCTTCCTTCGACATGTCTTCTTCAGTTGAGTGGAACATCTTATTCAACATGTTCCCATAAGTTATTTTTACCAAACATAATGTCAATCAAAATACAGAAAATTAGCAAGGGGCATCGCCCCTCCTAATGTAGCATCAAAGAAGCAATTAAAGTGGCTCATATAGATGCACCTACTAATGGAAGTTGACTCTTAAGATGTCCAAAAGGTTAATTTTGGTGAGTGAGTTAGGGGATCTTATCTTTTTTTAAACATTATTGTGTTATTCCTTTTGTAACCTATATGTTCTTGTCTTGTTGATAAGATAAAATGTGAGAAAACAATGTAGCCAATAAGGAGAACTCCCCAGGTTATCCCTCTCTAGGATAATGCTACCAATATTCTAACCACTTGAGGGGTTCCAATAGTGGGGGTACCGACTATTTTTCGTTCTCGAGACACGCCTACTCTATCCCATGTGGAAGCTCAGGATTCATCTAACCAAGTTATGATGAAGAATGCTTCATACTCGTCACGATCTGATGATGGAGGAAGTCCAGACCTTGATTATGAGCTCGGAGAGCCTTTGCTTGCTAAGCATCCCCATCTTCTATCTCTGAACAAGATTAGTCTTATTTCTTAAACAAATTTGAAGAAGCTCATCAAGAGGTGTTATTAGACTTGATTTATTATACGCGTCGGACATCAGCCGTTCTGGCCTATAGGCACCGTCGCAAAGGGAGAACTCTTCTTGTCCGACCTCCTTCAAAGGGAAAAGTAAGTTCTCTAAGAATGTGTTAATTCCCTTACCATCGAGCGAGATTGATATTTGGAATATATTCAAAGGGCGTCTATATTACTTTCAGACATAGGGACCACGGTGGAGCCTTTCGAGTACCCCATCATGCTGGTTGAAAAGGTGAAGTTGCTTGTGTAGAGGGTGAAAAAGAAGAATTAAGACTTAGTTTATGCTTGGGCATCACTATCTATGACAGAAGCCGCTCTCACTGGAGTAAATCGGGCACTAGATCCTTCTTGAAAAAGGATATAAGAGCTTGAGGCATCTTTGAAGTAGTATCAGGAAGGTAGATAAAAGGCTGAAGATGGCCTTCATGAGATACATCTTAAGCATCTTGCCTTGGCCAAGGAGTACACGAAGTCATTGGAGAAGAGTTACTCTATTTCATGCGACTCTTTTGAAAATGCTTTATAGCGGTGGATATTTTAATCCCATGAGGCCTATATAATGAGAACGAGTCCACCCTAATCAGATTATTAAGAACGAAAATCTAATCTCCTCGATGGGTTAGTCGGATGTGTGGTTCTTCTTCTCCCACTTTTTTTTAAAAAAAAGTTTCTTCTGGTGTGCTTGTAGTCGGTATGATTGTCTCTTCAGTGAATAAGCAAATTTCATGGTTTCTTCATTGTGGTGTGTATTTTGGTTTTGATTACTTACCATTGTTTTTACCTATTTATACGCCATTTCTTTAAATATGAACAATATATAACACACATGATATATGCACAAAATTAAAAGAGATAGAGAAAGAGAAATGTACATTGGATATATAGGGGATCGAGAATTCGTCCTCGATATGCCTACTATATTCTTCAATGGTTTACACCATCGGAAATAGTAACATCTTCCACTATTTTTAAAGTTAAGATACAAGTGTTTTGCTATAACATGTTAGACAATATGACGGATCTAGAAGGGGGTTGAATAGATCCCTTATTTAAAACTTATGCTTTTAAAATTGTTTTTAAATGGTGTGAAAGCTCCCAGAATCAAAACTCGTCTAAACTATCCGTTATTGGAAGGATAGGATATGCGAAACCGAATGGACTAAAATTGATGGGATTGAATCAATACGATATTCACTTAATCAAACGCTTAAACGATATTATTGATTACTTACTACTTCCAATGACTTGTTTAAGATAAACTCAATAGTTTGTATGTTTGTCAATTTATCAAACACTTGGTGTGCAAAATACACCAAGTTCAATTTAACTTAAGTTGTAGTAGTGAGGTTACTATACAACAATCAAAATCAATGTTACTAATATTTTTGCGATACTTTTCAATGACTACAACTATGGTAAAACCGATTCAGCAAACACAATTACACAAACTATAGCAGATGAAAATAAAGGTGCGGAAAGGAAAAACAACACACGATTTGTTTAGGCAGCTCCCTTTGTCGTCCTCGCGTAGGATACGTCTGCCCCCAATTATAGAATCTAGAATTAGGATATATGATATTAAATTGCAAAGTTTTACAAGAGAAGAAATAGTCACCAATACTCAATTTATAGTTGATGAATTATGATGCTATGTTCTTCCTTTCCCTTGATTTGAGATGAACCAAGTATGCCAAACTCTTCGAACAAACCTCCGGTTACCGCTACTTGTTTGCATGCACACCGCTTTCCGCAAACCTTTCACTCGGTTGATTTCGATCGCAAGATGTTTGATCCCAAATCTTTCTTCACAATCCTCCGGTTACCACTACTTAATTAAGTAAACCCACAGTTTCCCAATCCTTTCACTCGGCTGAATCTATGAAGCAACGATTTGTGCAAAAAACCCCAAATCTTCAAGATCTTGGAGGACAAAACCCCAATGGTTTTATTCAAGAAAAAACCCACAATTGCTCAACCCAAATATGAATCTCAATCTTCAGTTTGAACGTTATCACCTTGATCAATAAAAATTGTTATGTGTAATTGTTGATGAATGCAATGAGAGGATGAAGTTGAAGAGAACAATGTGTATATCTTTTACTTTTTCTTGTTATCTTCCAAATGATAAAAGCTAGCTAATATATGTGTTACCCATTTGTCAATTCCCAATCAGCATATCTGAAAAATAGTAAAAAGTAGCGAGTGGTCGAACTATGCAGGGACCCCAGTTGAAACAAGCGAATCCGAGTGTGGGGAAATGATTTTTATAACAGCGATGCGTTGACCGCTGCAGAGCATGCGTCGACACAACCTGCAAATATTCAAATTTCAGTATGAGTCGACCAGATGGGTCGACACAAGCAATCCCGAGCTTGGTGGGATAATTTTTGAACCAGCCATGCGTCGATCGCTGCAGGGCATGCATCGACGCAATCTATGAATATCCAACTCCCAGTATGAGTCGACCAGAGGGGTCGACGCGAGCATTCCTGAGCTAGGAGAAATTTTATTCTCTACTTCATGAGTCGACCTAACTAGGTCATGCGTCGACGCAAATAGAGTAAATTTCCAAAAATGCTTGTTTTCAAGGAATTTCACGCCACCCGTTCTACTAGCAAGATCCTCCATGGAGCCAACCCAGATCAAGAAGTTCTGACATCAGTAAAACAAGGATAGAGGTACCTTGCCCTACATACTCCTCCTTTTTTATGATGTCAAAACTTAAGCAAGCTTAAGCGACTTTTCTACTCAATTCATAGAGTATCCTCCCCCTGAATTTATGCATTTCGTAAACTCCAAAATCTGCAAAAAAAAAACTCAGCAATCTCTCTCTCTCTCTCTTACTCAAAAATTTCTTCTCCTCCTTTGACAACATCAAAAAGAGAAAAGTACATGGTCAAAAGTAACACAAACATATCAAAATCTTCCCTCAATAACACAATGCACCAACCGAAATCACTCATTACATTCCAAAACCCTTTAACAACACTCAAAACTCCAATCTTTATCCATAAAATTACAACACAAAAATTCCAAATCAAACATCAGATTTCAGATCAACTCTTCCACAACCAAACCCTAATATCCCAAATTTCAACACCCACAAACTACTTTCAATAAAGCTAACATTTTTAAACTCTACAAAACCTAACAATACTGAAATTTAACAATTCAAAAAAACAAACCTACAAATCAATGAGAAATCACAAATTCAGCAATATCTCTGACCTAAATAAAAACAATAAGAACAAAATGCAGCATATCCAGATCTCAAAAAATGAAAAAAAGTAAAAAATTTAACAA
This sequence comes from Vicia villosa, assembly GCF_029867415.1. NCBI lineage: Eukaryota > Viridiplantae > Streptophyta > Magnoliopsida > Fabales > Fabaceae > Vicia > Vicia villosa. The sequence goes on from NC_081185.1 coordinate 20,443,898, forward strand.
TGATTTATGAAAAGAGAGAGTGGAAATAAAGTGAGAGAAGAAAAATGTATAATTTAGGGGAAAATATCAATAGTGGAACATACATAGAGCACGAAGAGAGAACGTGGATATGACTTTTAGAAGGAAGATCAGCTACACTGTCTGTCACACAACACGGTGGTCATTCACATTCACATACAGTGGGAAAAAGGCTGTGAACCAATTGAAAATTGAAACATTCAATCATTAACTATTTTAATTTGCTTTTATTACTTTTGGAAATGAAAAAAAATACAAAAGGTCTTCTCTATGAGTATTTTAGGATGTCCAAATTTATTTAAGTTTCTTTTACTCCCTCTGTCCAACAATGCCCTCCGTCCCACAATGAGTGACCTTGCACACCATTTCACACAGTTTAAGAAAAATGTATAAAAGTAAGAGAGAATATTGTTTTTACTATATTACCCTTATCATTTATTGGAAATGGTGAAATTTTTATTAATTAGAGGGTAGAATTGGAAAAGGTGCATTGGAAATTGAATTGAATCATTCATTTTAGGATATCATTTCATTCCATACGAGGCTATGTGAGTTTCATAAAAAGAAAATTTTAGTCATTTATTTTAGTGAGATGGTAATGATAGTTGTTTTAGATTGTTTGTATGGTTTAAGTTATTTTATTTGTATTCTATCAATAAGTAGAAATTATAAATAAGACTTTGTTTACTTAAGGATACAACGTTACAAATAATATTTTGGAGACTAGGTTTCTAATATATTTGAAGTTCAAACTTCTATTATTAGCATGTTTGATTGGAGCGTTGAACCTTTGCCCTTGTGTGAATTGCGTTGTTTCTTCATATTTGCCTTTTATTTGTTCATAGTATTCTTTATATTGAATACTCCACCTATTATGCTTTATAAGGAAAGAGGAGACAAATCGTCAGTGTGGATGGATCATAAGACATTAGACACTACCTTTACTTTCATCTCTGTGGGAGGTTTCAATTTTGCTTTAATTGAGGTGGGTCCCTCGTATGAATAGGGAGTGTTTATTCCCAATGAAGAGAAGAGTGTATGAAGCAAGTATGACGAATGTGTTATTCCTATTCACGAGTATTTGTTTCCTTTAATAGATTTATATCTCCCTTTCAATAATTTCGAGGATGGCAGTCTTAATCACTTGTTAATTTTGCCTTAACAATTACATCCTGTAAGTTGGGCTTACGTTAAAGTCTTCCAATATTGGTACGAATATAAGAAGAGTGTGCAAATATTGACGCTTTACTTCCATGTTTTCAAAGCTTAGCATAGCTCAACTACTTCATCAAAAGATTAACGCTTGATATTTCTTCGGCAATGCACTAAGATGTTTATTGTTTATTCAGATTGTGTCAAGCACTTCAAGGATCAATTTTCTCGACCACTCCTCTCAACAAAGAAACCCACACTAAAATATGTTCCATAAACCCAGGGCGCACTACTAGTGCTTCGACATATTTTTTAAGTTATGGTGCTGTAAACTCAGTTTTTTTTGGCAACGAACTGACTCCTTGCTCTTTTTTTTTTTGATTTTTTTTATTTTTTTTTGCAAGAGTCGCCACCGACTTTTATTTTATCCAAACAAGGAAAGGCATAAAAGAACAGAAAAAGACCTTTTGACAGATTTTGGGTTCGGGGGGTTGGTTATACAAAGGGAAGGTTTTAAGCACCCTTTGTATCCATGGTTATCCATGGGCTCTTAATTGCTTAGCTCACTTTTTTAAATGCTTTGTTGATTTGAAAATAGAAGAAGTGAAGATGGACAATAGGTCACATAGGTCTCTGAAGAGTTTCACCGGGAATAATGCCCTTCAAATACCAGATGAAAATTTTGAAAATAGATGAGAAGTTTTGAAAATACATTGTTTGAAAAATGAAAATGTTTGAGCAAGCAATTAGGAGTTATCTACTCTCAATTTATAAGATCTTTCCTATGCATTTAACACTTTTCTTAAATGATGGTATGATTAAAAAAAAGTAATAAGAGGGAAAACCATAGAGGTGCAAGTGTGCAAAGTGCTTTTTTTTTTTAAAGTTTTATCTTGATTATTAATGTTTTAGCTTAAAGGTAAAAATATGGTCCAAGTGGACAAAAGGAAGATGACGGAAACATAAACAATGCGTCCAAATGGACAAAGAAAAAATAGCGGAAGCATAAATAATATGTCCAAATGGACAAAGAGAAAATAGCAGAAACATAAATAATATGTCCAAATGGACAATGAAAAAATAGCGGAAACATAAATAATATGTCCAAATGGACAAAGAAAAATAGCAGAAACATAAATAATATGTCCAAATGGGCAAAGAAAAAATAGCAGAAATATAAATAATATGTCCAAATGGACAAAGAAAAAATAGCAGAAATATAAATAATATGTCCAAGTGGACAAAGAGAAAAAATGGCAGAAATATAAATAATATGTCCAAATGGACAAAGAAAAAATAGCAGAAATATAAATAATATGTCCAAATGGACAAAGGAAAAATATCAGAAATATAAATAATATGTCCAAGTGGACAAAGAAAAAATAACAGAAACATAAATAATATGTCCAAATGGACAAAGAAAAAATAACAGAAATATAAATAATAAATAATAAAATAAAGCATAAAGCAAGAAATATAAAGAACAATATAATAAAATGCGGAAATTAAAGTCAATTGTTAGTATGTTAGCACGTGAATCATCTTGAAGCTAGTCAAGTATATTCACGATGTTAGTGAAGATCGATGGTGAGTGAATGATGATCTCGGATTTAAAATTAATGAAAATTTATCAGAAGCTTGATAGAATCATAGCGACTACACGATAAATTTCCAAAAGTCTTAAAACAACTGCATACAATCTCTGCCATATTTGATCTTTTATTCTGATTCGGGACAAAGGAAAAAGATAAGAAACAATATCAAATAATATACAAAAATAAATATAAAACAAATTAAACTTAATTCATTCTTTTTGTGATTTTTTTTGGAATTTGATTTTAAGTTAATTAACAAGCTAATTAAACAAATAATTAAACTTAACAAAAAAAATAAATCTAGTTATGTATAAAATTAGTATATGATATATAAACCTAATTTAACAAAATAAAATATTTTTTTTTTGAATTTTTTGATAGGTTAGAAATAATTAAAAAAAGCAAATATATATATAATTACTAATTAATTAAGCAAAATAAATTAACTATGAATAAAAATAAAATATTTTTATGTCAAATATTAGATTATAAAAATATAAACCAAAATCTAAAAGGAAAATATTTTTGGAGTTTTTTGATTGGTTTAAAATAATTAAAAAGCAATATTTACATAATTACTAATTAATTAAGCAAGATAAATTAATTATGGAAAGAAATAAAATATTTTTATGTTAAAAATTAAATAAACATTTTATCAACTTAAAACTAAAATTAAAACATTTTTTTTTGAGAAATTGAAAATATGCATAAATATGGAGTTTTTAATTCATGAACTCCTAACACTACTACATATTAAAAATTACATTGTACTTACTCTATGATGTCCCAAGAGTGGAATAGAGTGATTGAAATTGATTGAAAGTGGCTATTTGAATGAGCCTTGATTTTTACAAGTTTATTGAAACTTTTGGAAAATATAAAACTTATGCTATTGCTTTGGTGTTTGTTGTTGTGCTCTCCTCTTGTTTCTCCCTTTTTTTTCTCCCTTGAATGAAGAAAATGAAGTTCTATTTATAGGCAAAGAGTTTGATCTTGGAAGCCTTGCAAGTGGAAATTGTCATGATTGATTTTGTGGAAAAAATATGATAATGGAATATTTTCAATGAGTGTATTTCTTAACCATGGTTAAAACACTCAAGTATTATTCTCTTCAACCTTGCAATAATATATTTAAGCATCTTGAATTGGTCTTGATTGGCAACCATAAGCATCTTTGATAATATCTTTGAATTATCTCACTTTAATTAAACTTTAAATGAATAAAATTTAATTAAAATGAAATAAAAATGTCATGAATCATGGATGGGTCGTGGATGCCCTTTAAACATATGAGAATCAAGATTGAATCACAAAAGAATTGGCCTTTTTGAAAAAAAATCAAATTTTGGTCATTACTTGTTTCATGCATTTTTCCAAAAAAGGTCAACTTCATCAAGGCATATCTCCCTCAATTTTGATCCTATGAAAGTGTTCTTTAACTTTTTGGAAAGCCCAAGATGTCCTCTACAAGCCACTTTGGAAGCGTTTTTGCATTTGGAGAAGTTATCTTGATGATATGGGCTTTGACAAAAAACTGCTTCTTGTTGACTTTGAAAATGACCTGTAATGTTTTGGCTTATATCTCTTAGGCGGAAGCATTTCTTGACCTTGGTCCCAACATCAAAGTTGTAGAGAATTGAATTTCCTTGAGAATGAGCTTTGGTTGGAATTTTTCTGATAAATTATGAGAGAGTTATGGTCGGTCAAAGTTCAGTTGACTTTTAGCTAAAAAACTCTAATTTTGAAACTTGGAGTTTTGTCGATTTCTGAACTTTTCTTAATGAATTATGATCAACCATTGATCACATGATGAATCTTTTGACAAAATATGTATGTTGACAAAAAATTGCATTTTTGACTGTCTGTTGACTTTTTGGTCAAACTGGTCGTCTGTTGACTGTTTGAGCTGTTGACTGTGCGTGCGAGCAAATCGAAGTTTGAAAATTTGTTTGGTGGTACTTTGAGACATATGTAGATCCATGAAATCCATTTGAGGTCTCAAAAACTCGTTCTCCTGAAAAAAATAAAAAAACCTAGTTAGGGACTGTTTGTGTAGGAGACAGTTAGGCGTACCTGATTTTTGTGCAGTGTTGAGTCTCTGTTGACCACGTGATTATCAGAAGACTTCTAGAACAAAATCTTGGAAATTTGAAGTGCGAAAAATTGATTTGACTGATGGTACAAACACGGAGAATTGCGCTGATAGCGGGTTTGACTGGTAACTAGCTGTCCGGGTATTAACGTAACAGTTAAAGTGAAAATTCAACAGTTTAAAGTTAATTTTTTCTTTTTTTGTTTTTGTTGTGTTAATGGTGAAAAATTTATTTACCTGAGCTGTTAGAAAAACACAAACATAATAAATAAATAAAATATACTGTACGCGAACGAAAATACCGATAATAACCTTGAAAAAAAATATTTAATGCACAGAAAAATAAATATTTAACACACATAATATTATCTTGATAATTAAACTACCGTACGACAGATAGTACAACATTTAATACTAACAGTACAAATATTACATAATATAATGAACAGTACGACAAATAAAATAAACGGTACACTATTTGAAAGCGACAAATACAACAAACTTTAAAAATGACGATTAATAATCCATGCTATGAACAACAGAAAATAGATGATCGGAAGTGTAACCATCGCAGGTCCGTATTTTTCAGGACTATGCAGACAGAAGAAGGACATGATCACCGTAAAAATAGTGATGACTATAAGAAAAAGTGTATCCATCCACTTTGCCATTTTTGCCGAGGAAGAAGAGAAAATAATTATGAGATAGAAGTTTGAGAAATTTGGGAGATGAGTGAAATTTGATGTGAGAATTTATGGAAAAAATGAGGAGTATTTATAGAGTGAAAAGAGAGAGATAGAGTCGTTGGGAGTGGAGTGTTACCGTTTTGAATAGTAGTAGGATTTGAAAAAAAGTATGGTAGGTTTTGAAAAGAAAAGGGGTATAGAATAAAGCTAGGATTTGATTTGAAAGAAAAAGAAAGGAAGATATTTGAAAAGAAAGAAAGAGATTTTGAAAAAATAATATAGTATAAAAATAAAAATTAGTGGGAAATAAAACCAATAATAATTTAATTGTTACCAGTATAATCTGAAACCCGGACTCCGCGCCTGCAAATTTTAATTCTGTACCAACTGCGTCAGCATTATTTATCTGAAAATAAATCTCAAATAAACAGTGTATGAAGTGATAAACAGTATTTGGTGTTTATGTAAGAACAAATTTAACAGCGAACCAAAATACTGTATAAAAAATTCTAAAAATTGAATATTTATAAAATCAGGATATTTATGAAATAAAAATCCAAGATTGTATAAAACTCCAAATTTTTAGACAGAATTCTGTTGACTTCTCTTTTTTTTTAAAAACGCAGGCAAATTTTGGGGTATAACAATAATGATCATAACACTTAGAAAATGATGGGATCTCAGAGGTCAAAAATTGGGGTGCAACAGATGCCCCTATTTAAGTTTCTTCTATCCGGAGACACGATGATTGTAAATCTTCGTTTCGACGTGATTGAAGAGACTTAAATATATATAAAAACACAATTTTTGAACCTGAGATGCAATGTAATGCTTATGATTATGAATGCATATGATTTCCACGAGATGGAAACAGGACACCAATGGGGAGAAGTAAACAGACTCCGTTGGGGAAAAGGTATGCGTCATCTAGGAATAGAATCAGACTTCACACAAAAAAGAAACAGTTGACAAAAGCTTTCAAGATAAAACATGATTGAACTTTGAGAAGAGAATATCTGCGGCATACATGAATGTGGCTACATAAAATGAATATCAAGGTAAAACATGATTGGACAACATCAAATGACAATCAAGGTAAAACATGATTGGGCAACATCGAATGACAATCAAGGTAAAACATGATTGGGTAATCATCAACGGACAATCAAGGTAAAACATGATCACAGGTCCATCAAGGTAAAACATGATTGGATGTCATTAAGGATAATCAAGGTAAAACATGATTGGATAATCATTAAATGACAATCAAGGTAAAACATGATTGAAAAATACCAAATGACAATCAAGGTAAAACATGATTAGAGAATACCAAGTGACAATCAAGGTAAAACATGATTAGAGAACACCAAGGTCAATCATGGTAAAACATGATTTGAACTTTAAGAAGAAAATATCAAAAGCGTTTTAAGATAAACCATGAATGCAGCAGCATCAAACGACAATCAAGATAAAACATGATTGAACTCAGAGACATTCAAGAGTGACATTGAATGAGGTAATAACACTTTATTGGGAATTGGGACATCCATAGAAGCTTTGAATAAAAGGTGACAAAGTTCTGAAAAATTGTCAGAACAAACAAGACATATCATGAAGAATATCAGATAGATACAGACAAAACGAATCAAAAGGATAAATTTGTTTGGGTAGGTGCCAAGTAAGTTGGACTTTGATCTCAAGGTAAGATGTTGACAACAACAGGACCTTAGAAGAATGTAAATGAGCATGATTTTGTTTTTATGCATGATGTTGAATTTTTTCTATGCATGATGAATGCTCAATGCAATGTAGTTATTTATGACAACTGAGAATGACTCTTTTGTGAGGCAAGATTGGGGCTTTGATTCGTCAACACAGGAACTCTGAAAACTCTGCTTGGAAAGAAGGTGCTTGAACAAACTTCTTGTCACACTGATAACTGTTTTAAACAAATGATCCTTTGAGAAGGACTGATAACCTGTGCTTGGGGATTGCTGAAGAAGATTGCCCCTGATCGAATAATTGTTGCAAGTTAACTGATCATGGCTTCAGTTGAACTATGTTGGGGATGAATTGATCACGGATTCAACTCTTGAAATGAATGTTAGGAAGACTTGCCCCAGTATAAGTCTTGCAGAGGATATTCTGATCAACAATTCTTGATTAAACATCTGAACAACAGGATCTTGAAGGAACGTGCCCCTGATAGGATCACTGATCAAGTTTCTCGACTGTTTGAACTTCCCGAAAGATAAGTACTTACTTTCAAATAAAGTGTTCATTCAAGAATGGTAATTTTAATGCAATGCTCAAAACATATTTTTGAAATCAAAATCACTTTGTAAAGAAAATGGAATCACTGGTTAAAACATAACGGTTAAGACAATCAACGTGAAAGATAAAGCAAAGATATGGTATCAACATAAATGATTGGTAAATCTCTTGGGAGTCAGCTTACGCAACCTTGTTGTAGTATGCTTTCAAAATAAACCTTGCTTCAATTAGGGCTTTTGAAGGTTGTAACGTGGTCAGGTTCACGGTTTAAAAAAATAAAAGGTATAAGGCTCAAAATTTTTGTAACCCACCCCATCTCCGTGATGATCTTCATTCCTAAATCCAGTTAATTCAAAATATGCATTCAGGTACCAAGAGACTTTTGGAATTTTACCTGTTGTAATGATGATAGTTCACAAGCCAAGAAAACTTGGAGATGCCAGTCACTTCTTCCTTTTGATAGTCACAACATTTTGTGGTTCAAGAGTTTATTGACTTATCTCTTCTTTTTTCCTTATTTTGATATCCCTAACTTTTGCCTGAACTGTTTATTTTGAACTTACAGTCAGCGGGATGCCTTAATTTTTGCCTAAGTCATTTTTTGAGTTTGACTTAGCAGGCTTTTCTTTGATTTTCTTTTTTGATACTTTTTTTGAAAGATAGTGACTATCTTGCTTAATGATTATAATGAACCATTATCAGCTTTTGCTTGGCGTCTCCAACATTTCTTTGATGTATGCGGAGGAAAGCTTATGATTAAAACACTTGTTGAAAGGTGTATTGAATGATTCTCTTAAAATAGAATGCACAACCAAATTAACTGGGAACTACCCTGCCCCGGGTTAAAATGTGGGTTATTTCGTATAAAAAAAAACACCAACTTCTAGGCTCAAAGGGGTTGACAAGGGATTAACTTCCTTATTTCTCCAGTGTTTGGGAATTGAAACAATGCCTGTACATCGTCAGCAAAGTTTTATTTGAAAGCATACAGTTCAACAACCTGGGTATTTCGTTGTCATCATCCTCCCTCCAATCTTTGCATAAAACACAAGTTTGATAGAGAAAGCAAAATAGGAGAAAGGTTTTTTAAAAGAAGAATGAACATAGACATAGTAGATGAAAATGAATTCAAACATACGATGCTCATTTCATTAAAATTAACATTCAGGAATGAACAAAGTTTAAAAGCAAACAATACAACTGAGGAAATGCAAACAGTAGGGAAACATCTTTCTAAATCATGGTCTGCTGCCCCTTGATGGAAAGGACAATGAAAATCAGACCTAAAACCTTTTGGAAGAGGATTCCGAAGAGGAGGAATCAGCTTGATGGTAGACAGACAACTTCGAAGATGGAGATATACAAGGATAAGTTTCATGGATAAGCTGGATGTATGTATGCAAATGATGCATTTGTTGTTTATATTATTTGAGTTTCAAAGAACTTAAGATATTAATTTGCAAACATTCAAGCATTGGATTAAAGCATTGTTCAAGTTATCATCAAAATCAATCATCCATTTTGGTGGATTAGAGTTTTCACCCCATCAACACCCAAGATCCATTGAGTTTGATGAAACTTACGATGTTTACAAAAAAAAGACCTCTGAGTTCATTGGAAATCAAAGGAAAAGATTTTTATGAATGTATGAATGCATGAATGCCACATATACAGAAATTGTAACACAAACATGGTGCACATAAGGTAGGTTCCAAAGTTCAACGTCACGAGCATGAGGTCAAAGAACCAAACATGGGATAGTACTAAGGGTTAATCACCTGCATAACATGTTCTACTGATACGTCAGAGTCCACATTCTTCTTTCGGATATTACCGGCTTGCACAACTGAAACTTGTGAGCCAATAATATTCTCAAGAAAAACTCGTCTGAGTGTGGTTCTCCGCATGACAACTAATCCAAGTCTACACCTGAATAGTTTCTGCACCACAACCTAATAAGGCCAGGATGGGTTATGGGTTCTACAGCCAACTCAGCTTCTACAGTTCAATGAAAGCAATAATGTCTTCGCAACTAACTCGCTAAACATATACTACAAACAAGGAACCTCCACTGAGCGGAAGGATTCTCATGCTGACTTTTTAAGGACTAACTCCTTGTATGCCATACATGACTATACCCTCCACCTAATTCTTATGTGTTCTTAATCCGGGTTAGGATTTGTCCATAATGTATCACTTGTAACAGAACCACACATATATCAAGAATAGCATGAAATAACAAGTATGTACAAAATAACCAAGTATAAGCAAATATTAAAGTGATCTAAAACTCTAAGGTAACCCCTCTTTTAAAAAGATTTTTCAAATCCCCAGCAGAGTCGCCAGTTCTGTAAACTCGGTTTTTTTTGGCAACGAACTGACTCCTTGCTCTTTTTTTTTTTTGATTTTTTTTATTTTTTTTTGCAAGAGTCGCCACCGACTTTTATTTTATCCAAACAAGGAAAGGCATAAAAGAACAGAAAAAGACCTTTTGACAGATTTTGGGTTCGGGGGGTTGGTTATACAAAGGGAAGGTTTTAAGCACCCTTTGTATCCATGGTTATCCATGGGCTCTTAATTGCTTAGCTCACTTTTTTAAATGCTTTGTTGATTTGAAAATAGAAGAAGTGAAGATGGACAATAGGTCACATAGGTCTCTGAAGAGTTTCACCGGGAATAATGCCCTTCAAATACCAGATGAAAATTTTGAAAATAGATGAGAAGTTTTGAAAATACATTGTTTGAAAAATGAAAATGTTTGAGCAAGCAATTAGGAGTTATCTACTCTCAATTTATAAGATCTTTCCTATGCATTTAACACTTTTCTTAAATGATGGTATGATTAAAAAAAAGTAATAAGAGGGAAAACCATAGAGGTGCAAGTGTGCAAAGTGCTTTTTTTTTTTTAAAGTTTTATCTTGATTATTAATGTTTTAGCTTAAAGGTAAAAATATGGTCCAAGTGGACAAAAGGAAGATGACGGAAACATAAACAATGCGTCCAAATGGACAAAGAAAAAATAGCGGAAGCATAAATAATATGTCCAAATGGACAAAGAGAAAATAGCAGAAACATAAATAATATGTCCAAATGGACAATAAAAAAATAGCGGAAACATAAATAATATGTCCAAATGGACAAAGAAAAATAGCAGAAACATAAATAATATGTCCAAATGGGCAAAGAAAAAATAGCAGAAATATAAATAATATGTCCAAATGGACAAAGAAAAAATAGCAGAAATATAAATAATATGTCCAAGTGGACAAAGAGAAAAAATGGCAGAAATATAAATAATATGTCCAAATGGACAAAGAAAAAATAGCAGAAATATAAATAATATGTCCAAATGGACAAAGGAAAAATATCAGAAATATAAATAATATGTCCAAGTGGACAAAGAAAAAATAACAGAAACATAAATAATATGTCCAAATGGACAAAGAAAAAATAACAGAAATATAAATAATAAATAATAAAATAAAGCATAAAGCAAGAAATATAAAGAACAATATAATAAAATGCGGAAATTAAAGTCAATTGTTAGTATGTTAGCACGTGAATCATCTTGAAGCTAGTCAAGTATATTCACGATGTTAGTGAAGATCGATGGTGAGTGAATGATGATCTCGGATTTAAAATTAATGAAAATTTATCAGAAGCTTGATAGAATCATAGCGACTACACGATAAATTTCCAAAAGTCTTAAAACAACTGCATACAATCTCTGCCATATTTGATCTTTTATTCTGATTCGGGACAAAGGAAAAAGATAAGAAACAATATCAAATAATATACAAAAATAAATATAAAACAAATTAAACTTAATTCATTCTTTTTGTGATTTTTTTTGGAATTTGATTTTAAGTTAATTAACAAGCTAATTAAACAAATAATTAAACTTAACAAAAAAAATAAATCTAGTTATGTATAAAATTAGTATATGATATATAAACCTAATTTAACAAAATAAAATATTTTTTTTTTGAATTTTTTGATAGGTTAGAAATAATTAAAAAAAGCAAATATATATATAATTACTAATTAATTAAGCAAAATAAATTAACTATGAATAAAAATAAAATATTTTTATGTCAAATATTAGATTATAAAAATATAAACCAAAATCTAAAAGGAAAATATTTTTGGAGTTTTTTGATTGGTTTAAAATAATTAAAAAGCAATATTTACATAATTACTAATTAATTAAGCAAGATAAATTAATTATGGAAAGAAATAAAATATTTTTATGTTAAAAATTAAATAAACATTTTATCAACTTAAAACTAAAATTAAAACATTTTTTTTGAGAAATTGAAAATATGCATAAATATGGAGTTTTTAATTCATGAACTCCTAACACTACTACATATTAAAAATTACATTGTACTTACTCTATGATGTCCCAAGAGTGGAATAGAGTGATTGAAATTGATTGAAAGTGGCTATTTGAATGAGCCTTGATTTTTACAAGTTTATTGAAACTTTTGGAAAATATAAAACTTATGCTATTGCTTTGGTGTTTGTTGTTGTGCTCTCCTCTTGTTTCTCCCTTTTTTTTCTCCCTTGAATGAAGAAAATGAAGTTCTATTTATAGGCAAAGAGTTTGATCTTGGAAGCCTTGCAAGTGGAAATTGTCATGATTGATTTTGTGGAAAAAATATGATAATGGAATATTTTCAATGAGTGTATTTCTTAACCATGGTTAAAACACTCAAGTATTATTCTCTTCAACCTTGCAATAATATATTTAAGCATCTTGAATTGGTCTTGATTGGCAACCATAAGCATCTTTGATAATATCTTTGAATTATCTCACTTTAATTAAACTTTAAATGAATAAAATTTAATTAAAATGAAATAAAAATGTCATGAATCATGGATGGGTCGTGGATGCCCTTTAAACATATGAGAATCAAGATTGAATCACAAAAGAATTGGCCTTTTTGAAAAAAAATCAAATTTTGGTCATTACTTGTTTCATGCATTTTTCCAAAAAAGGTCAACTTCATCAAGGCATATCTCCCTCAATTTTGATCCTATGAAAGTGTTCTTTAACTTTTTGGAAAGCCCAAGATGTCCTCTACAAGCCACTTTGGAAGCGTTTTTGCATTTGGAGAAGTTATCTTGATGATATGGGCTTTGACAAAAAACTGCTTTTTGTTGACTTTGAAAATGACCTGTAATGTTTTGGCTTATATCTCTTAGGCGGAAGCATTTCTTGACCTTGGTCCCAACATCAAAGTTGTAGAGAATTGAATTTCCTTGAGAATGAGCTTTGGTTGGAATTTTTCTGATAAATTATGAGAGAGTTATGGTCGGTCAAAGTTCAGTTGACTTTTAGCTAAAAAACTCTAATTTTGAAACTTGGAGTTTTGTCGATTTCTGAACTTTTCTTAATGAATTATGATCAACCATTGATCACATGATGAATCTTTTGACAAAATATGTATGTTGACAAAAAATTGCATTTTTGACTGTCTGTTGACTTTTTGGTCAAACTGGTCGTCTGTTGACTGTTTGAGCTGTTGACTGTGCGTGCGAGCAAATCGAAGTTTGAAAATTTGTTTGGTGGTACTTTGAGACATATGTAGATCCATGAAATCCATTTGAGGTCTCAAAAACTCGTTCTCCTGAAAAAAATAAAAAAACCTAGTTAGGGACTGTTTGTGTAGGAGACAGTTAGGCGTACCTGATTTTTGTGCAGTGTTGAGTCTCTGTTGACCACGTGATTATCAGAAGACTTCTAGAACAAAATCTTGGAAATTTGAAGTGCGAAAAATTGATTTGACTGATGGTACAAACACGGAGAATTGCGCTGATAGCGGGTTTGACTGGTAACTAGCTGTCCGGGTATTAACGTAACAGTTAAAGTGAAAATTCAACAGTTTAAAGTTAATTTTTTCTTTTTTTGTTTTTGTTGTGTTAATGGTGAAAAATTTATTTACCTGAGCTGTTAGAAAAACACAAACATAATAAATAAATAAAATATACTGTACGCGAACGAAAATACCGATAATAACCTTGAAAAAAAATATTTAATGCACAGAAAAATAAATATTTAACACACATAATATTATCTTGATAATTAAACTACCGTACGACAGATAGTACAACATTTAATACTAACAGTACAAATATTACATAATATAATGAACAGTACGACAAATAAAATAAACGGTACACTATTTGAAAGCGACAAATACAACAAACTTTAAAAATGACGATTAATAATCCATGCTATGAACAACAGAAAATAGATGATCGGAAGTGTAACCATCGCAGGTCCGCATTTTTCAGGACTATGCAGACAGAAGAAGGACATGATCACCGTAAAAATAGTGATGACTATAAGAAAAAGTGTATCCATCCACTTTGCCATTTTTGCCGAGGAAGAAGAGAAAATAATTATGAGATAGAAGTTTGAGAAATTTGGGAGATGAGTGAAATTTGATGTGAGAATTTATGGAAAAAATGAGGAGTATTTATAGAGTGAAAAGAGAGAGATAGAGTCGTTGGGAGTGGAGTGTTACCGTTTTGAATAGTAGTAGGATTTGAAAAAAAGTATGGTAGGTTTTGAAAAGAAAAGGGGTATAGAATAAAGCTAGGATTTGATTTGAAAGAAAAAGAAAGGAAGATATTTGAAAAGAAAGAAAGAGATTTTGAAAAAATAATATAGTATAAAAATAAAAATTAGTGGGAAATAAAACCAATAATAATTTAATTGTTACCAGTATAATCTGAAACCCGGACTCCGCGCCTGCAAATTTTAATTCTGTACCAACTGCGTCAGCATTATTTATCTGAAAATAAATCTCAAATAAACAGTGTATGAAGTGATAAACAGTATTTGGTGTTTATGTAAGAACAAATTTAACAGCGAACCAAAATACTGTATAAAAAATTCTAAAAATTGAATATTTATAAAATCAGGATATTTATGAAATAAAAATCCAAGATTGTATAAAACTCCAAATTTTTAGACAGAATTCTGTTGACTTCTCTTTTTTTTAAAAAACGCAGGCAAATTTTGGGGTATAACAATAATGATCATAACACTTAGAAAATGATGGGATCTCAGAGGTCAAAAATTGGGGTGCAACAGGTGCCAAAGAAACTTCTTGTTAGATTCTAGGTTATATTAGGGGCATTGCCCCTCCTAATGTAGCATCAAAAAAGCAATTGAAGTGGTTAATAGAGATATGGCTACTGGTGGAAGTTGACTCTAAAGATGTCCAAAAGGTTATTTTTGTTGAGTGAGTTGGGGGATCATATCTTTTTTTGAATATTATTGTACCTTGAAAAGACCTCAAAAGTGTGTGTTTACATATGATTTTGATATAAATTTTTCAAACTCATTGTTAAATGCTTTTGTACATTGATTATGTGATTACCTTGTCAAAGTGAGTGAATATCAATGTCTTGACATCTCTTAGAACATCTGATATCTGCATACCAGAATTTCAAAACCCCCTTGTTATTTACTTTAAATTCGAATTATCATTACCTTGTTTGAAGTCGCAATCCAGGTAGAAACGAATTATTTTATTACTTCAACGAGACAAGTACACTTGCTAGAATTGTCATCATAATACAATTGAGAACCCTAAGAATAATAAAAGATGTTATGTTGTGAATTTCAAAAGGAATATATTTGTTACAATTTTAAAACATAAGCATTATAAATGATCATCTTTAGAAAAGAACAAAGTAGGGAGAGATTATGGAGAGAGAGAGAGAGAGAGAGAGAGAGAGAGAGAGATTAGAGTTGAAAAAGGTTGGGGCATAGAGGTAGAAAGCAGAGAGAAAAAATGTGAGTGCGGGAGAGAAAAATAAAGAGAAAGAGACTTTAACTCCTAATCCATTACCATACCCACCTATAAAGAAGAAAGATCTTACAAAAGGAAAATATAGGAAGTTCCTTACATTGTTCAACAGCTTGCAGGTAACTATACTATTCTTATAAGCACTATAACAAATTCTAATTTAGGATAAAATCTTAGAAGAACTTCTAACAAAAGTGATGGGATTCCCAAATAACGAGATGGATAACTTATTAGAAGGATGTAGTGTGTTCATACAATATAAGCTTCCACCAAAGTATCTAGTGTGATCATACAATGTAAGCTTCCACCAAAGTTACCAGACCCAAGGAGCTTCAATATACCCTACAACAAAGGCTAACTAAATATTCATGGGGCATTATGCGACTTGGGATTAAGAAATAACTTGATATCACTCTCATTAATGAAAAGACTAGGTGGAAAGACAAAGTCTACAAATATGACATTGACTTTAGTTGATAAGTCTTTTATTGTCCCTTCATTATTACTCATCAATTTCCTTCTCTACCATCCTTTCATTACCAGCTTTGTCATCATCATCCTCAGTTACTCCTTGCTGAACCTATACACTAGGCAAATGAAAGGAAGTTATGAGAAAAACTCATCAAATATACAAAAATATTTTCCCTTTGGGAAACCCATACGAAACGACATGATCAATGAACGAATGATTACCAGTTGTAGTGATGAACCTTTGAAGTCAAATTCAGAGAGTGATCACAAACGACAGGTATTTTGTTTACACGAATAATATATCTCCAATCACAATGATAGCTGATTCCAATGAAGAGAGAGAGAGAGAGAGAGAGAGAGAGAGAGAGAGAGAGAGAGAGAGAGAGAGAGAGAGAGAGAGAGATTTTAGGTTTCAGAAAACTAGGATTTCTAAAACGAATTTGGTAAAGTAAAAAATTACTTCAACACAAGAATTTTATTTATAGAACCAATTATGTGGATTGCAAGACCACATCTTTGAATAAGTTTCACTTATTTATTTAATCTCTCATAAATCAATTCTTATATCTATGGTCCTATAGGTTCTTGTAACATTAGAAATTATATTAAATCACACACTTAATATAACAAATAGTGAGTTATACCTAGCAACATACTTAATATAATAATTTTCAGTATTAAGTCCTTAGACATTTATCACATTATGTATA
Source organism: Vicia villosa (assembly GCF_029867415.1). Taxonomy (NCBI): domain Eukaryota; kingdom Viridiplantae; phylum Streptophyta; class Magnoliopsida; order Fabales; family Fabaceae; genus Vicia; species Vicia villosa. The sequence continues at coordinate 20,460,722 of NC_081185.1, forward strand.
ATGTATAAATTCCATCTAAGCCATGCCCCTCATCATTATTTGTGGAGTACCCATTTATACCAATATATCTACAAAAATATAAACTCGTCCAACTTCAACCCTCTATGCAAGAGTCTTGGCAATACCCCATAAAGGATGTCGAATAGGAGTGGAAATAGGCTGGGCTGAGTTAGGCTTTGCCAAGCCTAAGCCTGGCCTGTCAAAAAAATTGAAGCCTAAGCCTGGCCTGTGGCCTGTCGTAGGCTTATTTTTTAGGCCTGAGTCTGGCCTTTTCGAATGCCTGGTTAGCCTGTTAGCCTATATAAAAGCCTATTTGTTTTAGACATATGTATATAAGCAATTAAAATAATATTTAAATAGATTAACTAACTAAAAGACCAAGAGACTAAAAATTTGTTTGCATTGACTTATTTTAACTTACCTCTTAGCATAAGTTCTAGGAGACTATTTGTCTAAGAGAAGTTATGAAAACAATGTTCATCAGATGTTTTCATCTTATGTTCACAATTTTTTTAAGATAACCAAATTTTATTTATGTATTTTAATTCAAAGTATAAAACATAACATAATGATGATAAAAAAGTATTCATATTTACTTAAATAGGTCGGCCTGATAGGCTTAAAAAGCTTCTTTTATGGCCTGAGGCCTAGCCTTTTTAACTAAATAGACTTATAAAAAAGCCTAGGCCTTTTCTATTTAAAAATAATGTGTGGTCTGGCCTGAGCCTATATAGGCTAGCCTGTAGGCCCCTGTTATCGGCCTGGCCTATTTCCACCCCTAATGTCGAACAATGATGTGTTTTTTGTGAGTACATATTTAAATGAGCTCAGCACAAAGAAAAACACACAATTAATTATTTCACAATAGATATCACAATATTACAAAATTTCAAATGAACATTTTACATCTTAAAACAACAAACTAAAAATAAAAATTCAACATACAAATTATAAAACAAACCACACAACAATAAATTAGTAACATATTTTTATTAATTAATTAAAGTTACTTAACTCTACTAAATTCATATGAAATTCATAAAATTTAGTGGAATATGTGTAAACTTTAATCAATCACAAAAATATATCTATCATATAAGAAAATAAGATGTTCTTTAAAAGCCTAAAATACCCTTCTTGCTCAATATTGTGCCACGTGGATACCTTAAGAATCAAGCTCTGTGTTTTCTACCAATCAAACAAATCTTTTTATTTATTTCCCAAATATTTTATTTTTCTAATTTATTTTATTTCTTTTTTCTCACGAACAAAAATGGTTTCCACGATGATTCATCCTCCATATTCCACTATTGAAAACGGTTTCAACCTCCATTAATATTTGAACCTCTTCTTCCTTCTACCTCTAATCTTCTTTCTTCTTCTTTTTCTTCTTCGCTCTACCTCTTCTTCTTCTTCCTCTTTTTCTTCTTCGATATACCTATTCTTCTTCTTCTTCCATCTTCCTCTGTTTCTTATTAAAACCAAATCGAAACAAGCGATAATATACTACATCGATTTATGATTTCAAAAACAAATCCATCTTTAAAAATCATATAGACTCTGTTCCGTTGTACGATAATTTCTTAACATTATCTAAATAGGGTTTCTTATTTTTTTTGCATTAGGGTTTATGGTTTTCATTTCATTACTAATAATTTTTCTATTTCTGTAGATTTTGTCATGAAGATCGGAGAAATAGTTGATACAGACAACATGACGTTGGAAGCCGAGAAATCTAGCGGCAGTGGACTCTTCATTCCCGCAAAGCGCGGAGGGTCTCAAAGTGATGCTACTGCTACTGAACCATCAATTGCAGGTTAGTTTCCTTCTGCTTTTATGTTTGCATATCCTGAATTTTAAATTCAAACCCTAGAGATAGGTATAATTTTTTCCAAATTTTTTATTTCGGCGGTATTTCTTCGTTGTGTGTTCATTCTTATACTTACCTTTATAGGGTGGTTCACGGTGGAGGTTCAAAACTATATGTTCATGATACTGAGAAATAAATAAAACAATAATGTATAAGATGCTTGATTGTATTAAATTTAAATTTAAATATATTAAATTACATGTAATTTTCAATTATTTCATTTGGGGTAACTTTCATTTTAATATAATTGTCATTTATTGTGTTAATATGCTCTGCTGGTTTATCATTTTGAGCAGGCGGTGTTAGAGACGCTGAAGATCAATTCGAGATATGGTGACATATGAATAAAGCGCGTGAGCTGTTTGAAGAAATGCCGTAGAGAGATAGTGTTTCATTATCTTCTATGATTTCGGGTTATCTTCTGTGTTTCATTATGTAATTATGTGTTTTTACTTTCTATGAATCTTGTATTTTAGACACATATCCCTGGTTTGCGGCGGGACTAAGAGCATTGGAACTGCTACTTAAGTGGATGGCTTCTAATCTAGCCTTGCAAGTATTTATTTACTATGGAGATTTTTCAAAGGAAGATATGTACAAGGTTGGTACTAGATATTTATTTATTTCAGTGTCGTCAAATAAAAACTATAGCGTATAGCATAATTTGAACAAATCACAATTATTCCGCGATACGTTATTTGATATAAAGTACTGTCAAATAGTAGCTATAGTGATACTATAGCACTTTATCATAGCAGAATTCGACGAGACTTTTATGTTTTGCGATCCACAATTGGTCATTGATTTATTTATGCATTGTTCATTTTCCCCCTTCTCCCATTGGAAATTGATAATTTAATCGTCTTTCTATATCTTTGCATATATGTCAAGGTGGTACTGAAGAGTGGGTAGAAGATCCAACAAATCAAAACATGTTGTTCACCCGCAATAGAGTACGAATGGCACTGAATCATTTGTCATCTTGTATGTTGTGTTGATGAGTATTATGATTCCATTAATAGTATTTTAAATAATCGTTTAGTTCTTCCGGCCAACATTGTTTTCCGTGTTGTTCAAATGATGGTTTCTTACATTTTCAGTAGCATTCAAGCATAACTCCAAAGAGTGATTTCTGCATGTCAAAAAACACGTGCATGTGTCGATCAAGTTTCCCGGAGCTTGATACATCATGTTGTGATTATCAATGATGTGAGTATCACTTAACTACTTATTCTATACATTGCCAATTTTTATGTCATTTTATTCTATGGAATTTACTCTCATTCTGGGATTGTGATTAAATTTGCAGCATGGATAGGTCGCTATTGATTTACAGATTCTTTGTCCTTCAAAAATTGAGGACATTGCTTATGAAATTTCTTTCCAAAGAGTGATTTCTGCATGTCAAAAAACATGTGCATGTGTCGATCAAGTTTCCCGGAGCTTGATACATCATGTTGTGATTATCAATGATGTGAGTATCACTTAATTACTTATTCTATACATTGCCAATTTTTATGTCATTTTATTCTATGGAATTTACTCTCATTCTGGGATTGTGATTAAATTTGCAGCATGGATAGGTCGCTATTGATTTACAGATTCTTTGTCCTTCAAAAATTGAGGACATATGCTTATGAAATTTCTTTCCTCGGTCTTGCAGTACCCTTCTGATCTTACATATGAATATTTGCATGTGCATGTTCTTCTAATCATAATAATGCTTTGCTGTTAGTTTTGATGCGGTTTTGGTTTAAGTGCAGGTTGATTTATTTGCACGGTTCGGTTTGACTCGATGTATAAACCGGTTTGTATTGATGAGTTGCCTGGTTTGGTTTTGGTAAGGAACCAGTTTGTAATGATATGTTGATGATTTAATTTTATCATTTTCCCCTTTCTGAATCACATCTTGTCGGTTAATTGTAGCTAAGATCGGTAAGGTGATTCAATATATATGTAATGTTTATGTGTGTATTTGTATATGTATTCCAAGTGTTTGACAATATGTTCGACCCATGAGAATTTCTAGGAGTTGGGTGTGTTTGAATACGGATGGTTTCGTTGAGTTTGCATCGCCATATCGTTTTAATAATAGTTGTTGACTTTTTTGGTTGAAATGATTAAAAAGTTGTTGGAATGATTGGAAAAGACGCAAAGGCGGGAGGGAAGGGTAATGGAAAGCAGGCTGCAAGTGGAAGTGATGAGAATGCTTCTAAGGGTAAAGGAAAAGGTGGGAAAGCTGCAGATGGCCTTGATTCTTGTACCTATGTCAAAGGTAGAAAAGTTTTCCTATTTTCAAGCACCATTGTAACCATTTATGATCAGTTTCTTTCTTTGTAATTGACTTGAAATGATATTTATTTCTAGATTTTTCCTTAACACAACAAGGAGTGTCTTATGTGAGAAACAAGGTAAGATTAATGAAGCCTACAAGAAGCTGCAGGATGGTCGGCTTAGCAACGGATATAAGGTTCCTCCGACAGAATTTGCAAAGGTATATACACAACTTTTACGGTAAGAAAAAATGTATGTCAATTTGTTGGATGGAATGATAAATAAGAATCAAATTTAATCTTGAGATAGAAATATTTTTGTCTATTCAATTGTTTATGACTGATAATAATTTATCGACCTCACAGGTAGCCCAAGAATATTCTTGAATCAATACAATTATTAGGATCTAGATATTACAATTGTAGATTATAGCACAATGAATGTGAGTTAATTTAAGAGTTGTTCATATAAACACTTCTAGATTAGTAGTTTGCATATCATCCATTTCAGTATTTTAGTAATTGAAATCGATTGATGCATGTCGGGAGCAATGGTTATCTCAAGGTATTGTGAAATGAAAATGGATGTTTATGTTAATCTAATGAATTACAATTAGCCTACGCTATCTAAGATGAGAAAGCTTGGTTGTTGTTGGATTTTGGAAAGAAAAAACTAGCTTTCATAATGTAATTAGCTATTACAATAAAGATTAGTATTGTTAACTTTGTTGCACTATCTAAGCACCCTATTCTTGTATGTCAAATAATATATGTTCAATCATGGATGCAGGAAGGTAACTCTGTGTTCCTTCTTTTTCCCGTGTAACAAAATTGATTTTTGTTGCAACTATAACTATGTATTTTAGTAGAAAAAGTTATATTGCTCATCTTAGTCATTAATGGGAAGAGTAGTCTTAGACTAATAGACCCAGGTATTGGGTGCATTTCTTTAATATTTTTGGTTCCTAGAATAATTTTTGAGTGTTGATGGATCTTGTGGGCAGCACATAGAATCCTAAAAAAACAGGTCAATTATCAGGTGCTTTGCTCTTCTCATCGATAATATTTTCCTTCTTATATACGTTTTCTAGCCGCAACTGATATTAGCACCATTTGATAGTGTAATTTAGATTCATATATTTCAGTTTCCTATTTATTTTGTTTAACAATTTTGCATTATGCTAACTGTTTTTTTCTCACTAAATAGGAAAAACCTTTGCCTCCTTAGCTGAGAGATATGCAGTTGTGACAGATAAAGTTGTAAGTATCTCTTTTTAGCACTATTTCTTAATGGAAGAGTTAATATAACAGTGATTGAAAAGATGTTGGTAGAAATTTATTTGCTCATAGTTTAAGAATAACAGAAAGAAAAGGATAACATCGACTCGTGAGAACTATCTGTATGAAAGATGCACATTTCATGCTAAGATTATAAAAGTCATATATATTAAGTGACTGACTTGTATGATTTGGCAGGCGTCACTGCAATATGTAGATAGGCTTGATTTTAGTGTCTCAGAGAGTGATGTCAAACCGATCAGAGTTTGATTTACTAACGAGTAAAGGTCTCTCCTTTTGACGAGAATGATGCATCTAATCAATGTCTCTGCCTCAGCAGTCCATAGGGATCAACTTCCACTTCTCTATCATTTTGGCTATTAACATGATTGTTGTAAAGTAATATATATCCATTATTATGAATACAATACCTAAATAAATTGTTGGATTTGGATTGGTCACAAATTCAGAATGAGTACATCAATAATTGTTGGATTGAGATCAGACATTGTTGAAAGCATATAATTTTTGTTTTTAATTTTAAGAATTTTGAAATACCAAACTTGAAATATGGATTGTCCAATCTCGAACCAACTGCTACTGATGTGTTGATTGCGAGAATACTTTGAACTTATAACTGCAGCAAATCCAAATCAAAAGTTGTGGACTGTACCCGAAGGAAAAGTGCTTGAATAGTTAAGTATTGGCAAGATCTTGAACTCGAAATTGATATATGAATTAGTTTATCTGGTTGGTGCATCAGGTTATATGTCTCCATAATGTTGAGATTTTAACATGAAAAAAAGTCTTTATGCAAAGGAAACAGTTACAAACATAGTATTGTATAACTGCCAATTAAAAAAGAAATGTTTGACACACATTTAGGAATTATAGTGTTAAGTCTCTCTCTTATAAAGTGATTTTAGAAAGTTGTTGAACAATTAATAGAATCTTTTAAAGATATAAGAATTTAACTACAAGTTTAACAAAGAAATAGAGAGTCCTAAAATAATAAACAGCATGAAATTATTGAAAATTAAAAGTAATTGAATTGAATTCAATATCAAATAACTTATTATCTTTTAAAAAATTAATAGACTTTAAATGACATATCTTTATCACGAAAATATCTTTATCAATTTTCAAATCTAGAAATTATTACATTAAAATAAGTAAATGATTTATTTATTAAATTTATGTTTATATTAAATTAGTGTTTATTAAATGATTTATTTATTAAATTTATGTTTATATTTATAAAAAATGTTAGGAATAATTTCTAATATTCGTGCTTATATTAAATTTATATATATTTTTTTTTACATTTGTCAATATGCAGCAAGGCAAGGGTGGACAAAATCGATTAAACAGGTAGTAAAAAAAAAGTAAACGGGTGGGTTAAAACGGGTTGTTTGGTTTTCGGATAAACATTGTTGGATATATATGAACAAAGATGGTCGAGTTCAGATGAATAAACTAAATTCGTGACAAACTTAAACCAACTGACATTTTACGTAATATCAACCTTTATTAAAAAAAACCAACTATACTATTTTATATTTTCTTTGTAGAATGGATTGGACCACTTTAATAAGATTTCTTATTAATACTACTAAATTATTTAATATATAAAATATGAAAGTTATATATATAGATATATATATTAATGATATTTTTTATAGATTATTAAATAAAATAAATCTATTAAATCTATTGACCGTTTTTCCTTAAAAAATATTTATAAATAAATATGGATGTTAATAATAAGAGGAAGTGCACATATTTTATATAAATTAAAATTTTTAATTATATATTTAATAAAATATTAAATATTGACATGAAAAAGTGAATTACTAATACAAATATGAAGAAAAAAAATATCTTAACAGGGGTCACACAAAAAATAGAACATGGTAGATATTGTGTATGGCACGGGTCAAAATCATTGATCTGCCTCACAAATAAAATGAGGTTGGGGTGGGGAGGCCCACGACCACTTCACTTTTAAAATTAAAAAAGTATAAAAATTTATATTAAATAATAATAATAGAAATATGAAATTATTAATCAAAATATTAAATAATAACGGGAACATGAACTTATTAATCATAATATTAAATGATAACGGGAACACGAAGTTATTGATGAAAATATTGAATAATAACGGAAATACGAAGTTACGATCAAAATATTAAATAAGTTTAAAAACAAATTTACTATTGATTCAAATATTTTTATAAATAATGACCGAACATAAACGATGTTGTTGATTCAAATATTTTTATATATAAAAATTATAGACACCGATTTATTATTTTTTTAAAAAAATAATAAACTTTGTTTGTAAATTTTTTTGTCTTTCTATTATTTTATTTTTACTACATTTTAAAAATAAATGTGTGTATCATACCAGTACTCGTGTGTACGCACGAGTAACATAGCAATACCGTGTGAAAGCACGGGTAATCAGACCAAAATTCATCTGAACACATGGATAACATAGTAGTACCGTGTGAATGCACGGATAAACAATCCAAAATCCATGTGGAATAAAAAGCAATAATCTGGGATGAATTATGATAGTGATGGTAGTTGGATACCAACTTGTATGATAAGTATACATAGAAATTAATTATTAATAATTATTTGTATAATTGATGCATATATATAAAAAATGCACACTTCATAGATATTTAAACGTGTTTATAAAAATATATGTCATTTTAGTTACATTTCTAAGTTTTTTTGTTAAACGCTCTTATTGATCTAAATATTTTTATGGGTACGAGACATTTTTCTATACATTCAATTATTATTTTTTCACGGGTACCAGATATTTTTCTATATATATTTAATTATTATTTTTTCACGGGTACCAGATTTTTTACTATACATTCAATTATTAATTTTTTACGGATATCAAACATTTTTCTATTAAAAAATATATATCTGAAAAAAATGCGCGTCCCGTACCAGAACCCGTGCGAACGCACGGGTTTGTTACTAGTTTATTCTAGACACAAAGTTACTCAAATTCATAAACTCTTAACCTGCCTCATCAATTGTTTATTCTAGACACGAAGTGACTCAACTCCATGTAACTCCAAATTCTGAATATTGTTTTTCCTAAGTGGACTTTCAATATATTTTCTTATCCTTTTTGGAATCACATGATAGATCTCTTTTCCATTTTTATAGCACACCAAACCAAAGATGAAGAAGACCCACAAGCCCAAATAAATCCAAGCAATTATAGGCGAAATAATCATCAAAGCTAAAAGTGAAACAATTGCTCCAAGTAAAAGATTAACCAAGATCATGAATGGAACCTCAAGCTGCATCACTTTGACAAAGCCATCATGAGTAAAGAGTAACCATGTAGTAAAGAGTAACCATGAAAGCCAAAGCCATCATGAGTAAAGACTTTTCCTTGCTTGTATTTATTGATGTAAGTCCAATTATTGCAAACAATAGCCCAAAATATTGGCCAAGTAGTTTTCCAACTTCTTTCAAGCTACAAAAGGTTGAATTATAATACCAAAAAAAAAAAATGTTAGACACATGCATGCAAATAATTTTCCAACTTTCAGTAGTGACTTATGAAGCACCGACACCTCTGAAATCAAGCGTGTCGGTGTTCATGTCGATGACGGACACCTACATTGATACTTGCAATTACATTTAATTTATTTATTTTTTAAAATTATTAACGGTGTCGCCGTGTCAGTGTCGGGTCGTTTTAGGAGTGTCCGTGCTTCATAGTGTGATGAAATGAGAATTGAAGTGATTCACGTACCTTGTTGTTTTTTTTTTTCAATAGGATCACGTACCTTGTTGTATTTGCATATTCAGCCATTATTCTTCAAACTCAACTTTTGATATGATGAGCTCAAGGGAAGCTTCAATATATAATATAACCCTTTGATGAGCATTACTACTTTCTTCGAAGAAGGCATATCGTCACCTGAGCTGCTTGCTATTAAGCACAGAAGTTTTTATTCCATTTCTTTGATTTCACTGTTGTGAGTAAATCTTATTAGGATGCAACTTTTTAGGATTTGTTGACTAGATTAAACAACTAAGTTAAATTTTTTTTACTTTTTGTAATTTATTACTCTTTGCCTTTTATTCATATATTTTACGTCATGTGTGTAAAAAGTTATACAAAATAAAACATATATTTTTAATTTTAAGAATTTATATTTTATATATATATATATATATATATATATATATATATATATATATATATATATATATATATATATATATATATATATATATATATATATATATATATATATATATATATATATATATATATATATATATATATATATATATATGATTGATGTATCATATGTTTGTTGATGATGTATTTTAGGTTATGGAATAATAGGGACTAATTTGTCAAATTCAAATACTAAAATATAAAAGTGGGTATCTATTTTGTTATCTAAATATAAACCGGTATGTATAATAATAATAATAATAATAATAATAATAATAATAATAATAATAATAATAATAATAATTTGATTTAGTTTTAGATATTCAAATTTTATTATATATTAAATTTATATGCTTGTTTCTTTTCCTAGTATTCAGTGTATTTCTACATTACATATCACACGCATAAGCATGATGCTCATATATTAGTTGTCAAATATTTTTATACTGCTATCTATGTTGTCAAATATTTGTTATATATATATATATATATATATATATATATATATATATATATATATATATATATATATATATATATATATATATATATGGAGCATATTAACTGACATCTTTTGAAGAGTTAAGGGACTAATATAAATTTTTTGAAGTTAAGGGACCAAAATGAACCCCGAGGTTAACATACGCACTAGTGCAAAAAGTTAAATGTAATTTTAAATTTTACACCCAATATACTAAAAACGGGTGTAATTGAGAAATGCGATGGCAATTTCGTAAATAAAGTGACATTTTAAGCATTATCAGATGACAATATACACCCTATTTTTTAAAAACGGGTTTAAATTAAACTTATTATTATAATCAAATCTCAATTACTCCCATTAAACTAAAAATCGGGTGTAAATTTATATATTAAAAAAAATTATTTTATTTTATTTTATAACTCAAAATATGTAATGAATATAACATATTAATAAATAATTTAAACATTATTATCAAATTAATGAGTAAATATTAATGGATCTAAATTTATTTATTGGATAAATAAAATAATTTAAACATATTAATAACATAGTAACAAAACTCTAATTTCATAGTATTGAACAAAACTCTCATTCTAAACTCAGTTTTTTTACCAAATTTCATTAAAAACAGAATCGAAGAACAAGCATCGGAATTTTCTAACAAATTTCTGAGTTGTTCTAAAAAAGAATCCAAACCTTATAAAAATTATTTTAAAAAAAAAACTAGCAAATTTCTGAGTTGTTCTAAAAAAGAATCCAAACCTTATAAAAATTATTATAAAAAAAAACTAGCAGAAGATATAAAAGTAAATTTATATGTAGCAATTTTGAAACTTGCGCTTCCACAGCTCAACAAGCTTCAACTCAATGCTCGTTTAAACCCTCTTTTCTATTTGTTTCCGCGGGTAATCTAGCTTCCCAAAATCGCTGCCAACCGTGTTTCCGTTTCTTCTCTTCACCAAAACCCTAATAACGAAAAAGAACCCTCTGCACCTTCTCCATCTTCCATCTTCTTCCTCGCTAGCTCTCATTTTCTTCCATCCACGACCTATTTCCTATGCTTCACACCGTCCGCACTGTGTCTTTAGGGCACACTTCCACTTCATTCTTTCCCTTCAAACCTTCTCACTCTTCTTCTTCATTCGCATTCTACATGGAGCAAACTCCTCTCTTATCTTTCAAGTTAAAGCAGTCTAAGCAACCCTCTTTTCTGTTTCTCCAAGGTTCAATTTTGCATTTGTACTCACGGATTTTTTTTAATACTTGTCACAAATTAATGCCCGAAATCGAACTTCATCGCGACATCAACGTTTTGTTCTAGAAACTGAACTATGCCAGCGGCGATGCCGAATTGCTTCACGTTTCCAATGATCATTGAATCGTGTGCGAAGTCGAAGGATTTGTAGAAGGTGAAGAAGTTCATTGTTGTACTTCAAAGTGTTGTTTTAAATTAAATTCATTTGTGGCTACTTCGTTGATTGATCTGTACTCGGAAAAGGGTTATGTTGAAGATGCTTATAAAGTGTTTGGTGAAATGCGTGAGAGTAATGTTGTTGTGTGGACTGTTGTTATAAGCGCTTATATATCTTGTGGGGATGTGACTTTTGGGAGAAGAAATTGAAGGAAAATGAATCACAACGAAGCCTCGACAACAAAGCTTCGAGAAAGTAGTGTTGATGGTCAGAGTTACATGCATAGTTGGAAAAAATATCATTGCAACTCTGCCTCTAGCTGAAACACCAGGTGGTCAATGAAATGTCAACGGTGTTGAATCCAGGACCCTCCTGGAAACAACATAATTGACTATAGCAGAAATGTTTGGTCAAAATAGAAGTACCTTAGGATCAGGTATATGAATTTCTCCACTTACACCCCTTTAATGTGTTTGTTGTTGCTAGCACCAGTAATTGAAGTATTGAGTTGTTGACTTAAATCGATGATTATTGCGGTATGTGGTGATGAAATGAATGAAGTATAATTTAAGTTCTTCTTGTTATGTTCCTCTTATGTTTACTGATGCAATATCGCTTCTGCCACTAATAATGGCAATATTGATAAATCCTAAATAATGCAACAATTGCAAGATGAGTTAATGTAAATGAGTAAACTTTTTTAAATCATATTGATTTATTAAACAAATTTTGAGATATAAGTTTAAATTATTGTGTATCTTTGTTAGTATAAGCTCTTTTATTTATCATGGTTAGTGAGGCATTGTAAAAATTAATTTAATTGTCAGTTTCAGTTAGTTAGAAGCTCATCCTAGAGCTTAGTTTCATTGGATATAATTGACAAGTTTCAATGAGATAGAAGCTTAGTTTTGTTGAATATAACAGACAAGTTTCAATGAGTTAGAAGCTCATCATAGTGCTTAGTTTCATTTGATATATAATTGACTAATTTCAATAAGCTAGAAAAAGTTTTAATGCACCTTTGTTTTTGTTGTTGCAGTGGTATGCTTGTTCAAGATCCTACTAGAGGTGGTCATACTCTGGATGATATTTATCAGGCTAGGCAAGTAGCTGTTGATGCTCCTACTGAAAGTTCTTCAAGATCAAGAAGTTTAACTGGAACTGCCAGATTGCTTTCCGGAGAGGCATTGTCTGTTGGAATTAAGGTTGTTTTAGTGTGTAGGACAAGTGTTTAGAAATATTGGAGGCTTGAATAGAAACTTGATAGATAGGAGAATTCTTTATGGAAGAGAAAACTTTGTATTTTGCTTGATGCAAATGTGTAGGATTACATCTCTATTTATACTACTCTAAGGAGAACTCTAGACACACTAATTCTAGAGAGTTCTCAACTCTAGAGATTCAAAGAGTATTCTAGAGAATTTTACAACTATAAGAAATATCTAGACATTCCAAACACTACAAGAATTATCTAGAAACACTACCCAAAATCTAGGAATATATATTTAGATTAACTTTAGATTAAAATGTTTATTGTGTCTTAACTTTAGATTACACAATTTGATTTCACAATTTTCAATTATGGCTCAAGTTGTTGATTTTAAATGTCCTAGAACAGGAATAATTCTTACCGGGATTGCTCCTCCAGAGTCAGGATTTGACTTCTACAGTCGATATTTCAGTCCTAAATTTGGAATCAACGAGGTAAGTGACTAAAAAATATGAATGAAGTGATGAAGTAAGGTTCAGATTTTGATTTTTTAACACAACTCAGTCTGAGATAGTGTTGTTAATAACTCATATTTGCTTTCAGGATCCTGTTTGTGGAAGTGCACACTGTGGCTTGGGACCCTATTGGAGCAAGAAGCTGGGAAAGTTTGATTTAAGGGCTTATCAGGTATCACTTCAGTTAATTTGCCACTTAAATAGGAGCAGACACTTGTGTAATTTTGTTGATGAATATGCAGAAAAATCAAATAGAAAGATATAAAGAAAATCTAGGAATATATATTGACTAGAATCATACTTCTCTATCATTACATATGTTAACTTTTGGTATTTTCATTGATTTTGAATGTGATAGGGAATTGATGATAAAGTGCTGGTAGAAATATTTCTTGAAGGAGGAAAGGAGTTTACAGCTATCGTCCTTGACGTAGGATCTAATTCAGATAGTTGTCCTGTTGCACTACTTCCTACGGAGGTATGTTTCGTATACAAATCACCAAATATTGGTTGGGATTGTTATAGTCATTCTATTTTTGACTGAATGAAACTCGATAATGATGATATCTTTGGGCCGTTGTTCAAGGCTGTAAATTGTTCATGACTTGTAACTCAAAATTCAGTGATAATAATTGAGATTAGTAGTATTTATAACTGAATGGAAGTTCTGTAGTTCCCAATGTCGGCGTGAAAAAGCAATTTATACATGGACATTGTAAATATTATTGATCGCCTAATGAATATTTCATAAAGTAATAACACTAATTAGATGAATAGGTGGAGCTGCAATTCCTTGGTGCAAATGACTTGAAAGAGAATGATACAATATTTAATTACCGTAGGAAGTACCTTCCAACCCAACAGGTCAGTAGTAGTGTAAATGTGTTACACATGACACGCTTGCTGATCTTATAATTTATACAGGAAGTGACTTTTTTTCCTTTTTCAATCTCATTATAATTTGCATTTGGTTTCGTACACTACTAGCAAGTTTCTTTCTAATATTCGGTGAAGCATATATTCTCCACAGGTTGCTTATCACACTCCACCTTGATTTCCTTTGGATGTAATTGAGAATATTCGCAAAGGAGCATCTGTGTTATTTCAACGGCTTGGCCTGCAAGATTTTGCACGAATTGATGGATGGTTTTTGCCTGATGCAGGTTGTAAGCTATCATCTTCTGAAAGTGACTTTGGAAGGACTGAATCAGGTACCATAATATTCACCGACATCAACATGGTGAGATGATTTTCTCTCTTGGGGGGAATACAGATAGTGGTTTACTACTAATTTTGGTTGTTCATTATTGCTGAATATATATTCGTTGCATATTTCAGATCAGTGGTATGGAACAAACAAGTTTTCTGTTTCAGCAAGCTTCTAAGGTATTTCTTGATGTGTCTGCCTCTTATTTTTTCTCAATCTCCACTAACGAATACTTATATACATTGTTGCTTTGTTATTTAAATAAAACTGTAGATGGACGTGGATTTTAGTGTTTCTTGCTTTTATCATTTTCTTTTTGCTTTTTGAGCAGTGAAACTGGGACAGTGTGGAATTGGTGGAGTTGTCATTGGAACACAACAAGTTTGTTCGGCCTCTTCTTGACTACAGGCTTTTGACTTAGATGGTTTTTGTAAATTTGTTTGGATTTCATGTAAAATATATGATTTTGTTAGTTGTTTTTTGCTTCAGCTATCTAATCAATTTTGTTAGTCGTTGTCAACTAGTGAATACATTTTTGGATTGTATGTTGATATGCTTTTCCGGATTAATACATAATTCTCCCTTATTTTTGTGTATGATTTTCTAGTATTTGAAATATTATTTTTAGTACAAGAAATATGAAGAAATGTGATAACTAAAAAAGGGTGCAATGTAGCATATGAAATAGGGTGTAAATGGAATTAAATATAATATAATTTGTTCATTCATAAAGGGAGTAAATTATATTTAAAAAGGATGTAACTAAGAACGTATTTACACACGATTTTTATTAAAAAGGGTGTAAGAACGTATTTACACTCGATTTTTATTAAAATAGGGTGTAATTAAGAACGTAATTACACCCGATTTTAATTAAAACAGGGTGTAATTAAAAACGTAATTACACCCGATTTTTATTAAAATAGGGTGTAATTAAGAACGTGTAGTTACACCCGATTATTATTAAAATAGGGTATAACGTAGAATGTATTTACACCCAATTTTTATTAAAATAGGGTGTAATTAAGAATGTAATTACACCCGATTTTTATTAAAATAGGGTGTAAACTCGAACGTATTTACACCCGTTTTTAAACGGGTGTAAATTCGTTAGACATTTCTCACCCGGTGGATATACACCCGATTTTTATTAAAAATAATGGGTGTAAATTTAATAAAAAACGGGTGTAAATTAACCTTTTTGTACTAGTGACGGGACTAAAAAAGGTATTTTGCCCATATATATATATATATATATATATATATATATATATATATATATATATATATATATATATATATATATATATATAATGAAGTTAATGTTAAGTTAATTAATCATGTGTTTGATTATACTCTATCAAATTTGTTTTAAGTATTTAAATTTAAATATTGATATTAATTGAAAGGAATAACATTTAGATTTAATTAGATAATTTTTTTAAGAGCCAACTTTGAGAGATAGAGAGAGACAATTAGTTGAAATAAATCACTATGTGAAGAGAGAAGAAAATTAGTTAAAATATTTCACTGTTTGATTATACTCCAATATTTCAACACCATTTTTTAGATAAATTAGTTAAAAAATAGGCTGGTTAAAGAAAATAAAACCGTTTTTGATACAAAATTGGTTATAAAAAAAAGCTGGTTTTAAAATTAAGTTTTGTATATTAAACTTCTTTTAAAATTGGGTTTTTATAAAATTGGTTTTTCAAAGAAAATAAAAAACTAGTTTTAAGAGAAACCAGTTTTAAACTGGTTTTTTTTTTTAAATTGGTTTTTATAAATAAAACCGATTTAGAACTGAACTGATCCACGTATAAACCAATTTTAAATAAATGATTTCAAGATCCAAACTAAATCATATATATGGTTCAATTTAGTTTGGTTATTAATCTATGTACACCCATAACTATAATCCCAACACAAAAGCCAACAAGACCCAAGTTTAATCCAAAGCACCAAAACATGATTTTTAAAAGCATTAACAACATAACTATAATAACTATGTGTGTTTTTAACTTTTATTTCTTTTGATTAAAAATTTTCAAATTAAAATAAAGAGTTCAAATCATTTGAGACAACCTTAAATTCTTATATTATACTTTTTTTTATACTAGTAATCCTTATACTTTTTTAATACTAGTATTATGGCATAACACAAAGTGATGATGGAGAAAAATAAAATATGCAATATATAAATGATTAACTATCCATTTCACTTTATGGATGTTCATATTCATGAACTACGTTGAATAATTTTTTTTTTTAAAAAATATCATTTTTATTTTAATTTTTTTTACTCTTATTTTATTTTTTATTCTTTTTATGAAAAATTAATTTATATAATTAAATCTGTTTATAAAAGGAATTTGATTTTAAACTAATTTAAATAGTTTAAATTTAATTGTTTTGTTCATTAATCAATTAAGTAATTCAGTTTTTTATGATATAATACAACTCAGTTTAAATATATAATTAAATTAATTATATTTTTGAACACCCCTAATTCTACTAACATATATTAAATTGTAAAACTAATATAATATTTGAAAGAGAATTCTCAATATTTTGGAAAAAATGCTATGAGGTGTTACTATGTACTCACTTAAACTAAAAAGAGCATGCTTACTTAGGAATGCGAGAAATTATATGTTTCATTATATAGAAAATTAGTGTTTGATATCTTTCTAAATTCTGGGCAAGAATATATAAGAGGTTTTATGGTCCTGATAATGCTAGTAGTAGAGGATCGGTTCTTCCTTCATTATATGTATGCTTACTAAAAGAACAATACATCATAACCCTTAGTTCTATAGAGTTGTCAGAGGTTTTTAAAGTTTGTGTTAATAGAACAAGCCCACGCATAGATGGTGATAAGCTTTGTATGTGTTGTTTTGTGCAATAAGTTGGATCCCTTTTCAACCTTAAGATTGAGGTATTTAAAAGAACTTTGTGGACATGGATCTCAAATCTCAAGAAAATAGATTCTGCATTTTCCATTCTCAAGAGTGTGGAAAAGGGTAGTTATTTCCCTTGTTTCTTTAGGGAGCATGGCTAACTCCACGTGAATCCCTCTTCCATATTGTTAAAAACTAGGACATATCACCTCCTCATTTTTGCAAGACGAGCGATCTAGAAAATGGGCGTCATAACCAAATGATGAACGCTTATTCCAATAAACGAGTGACTAGGAAGTTGGTTGGTGGCATGTTATGTCACCTCCATTTAGTGAACCTTCTATTCTGCCCCTTGTGAACCTTCACCTCCACAACAACACGAGGACTTGGAAATGGTGAGGTGATTTAGTTTGTTTTCCCTTTCTTACTTGGGCAAGTCCCTCAGGCATGCCTAGGGCGAGTCCATCAAGCACATGCGAGTCCCTCAAGCATGGGACAAGTCCCTCAAGCATGGGATGAGTTCCTCAAGAATGGTCTGAGATATACCTTCAGCTGTCAATGATGTGAATCCTCGTACGTCAGTTGAGAAAATCTCTAAATGTCAAATGAAGGAAATCCCTTAACGTCATTTAAGGTGAAATGGATGCGCGTCATTAAATATGATCAATGATGATTTAGTCTTGAGATGCTAAATTAGCCTTAATCTCTCACACGTGTCAGAAGCGTGTAAAGTCTTTCGTGTTTGATGTAAAACCTAAGGAGAGACCCTTCATCACCCCTAGTAGTCTTTAAACCTCTATAAAAGGGGTTCAACCCTAACCTTTTTACCTTTTTCCAAATTTTTGTTTCAAAGTCTTTTAAAGCTTCCTCTGAATATTTTTTACGAGTCATTCAGCTTTCTCAAGCTCAAGCCCACATTTACATGTACATGTTTGATACCCTTTTCTTATCCCCTTTTCCCATTTATGATGATAATTAGGGATTTGGACGAGAGTGGAAAACTCACAGAGCCTTTGACTCGCAATGAATGCATAACCTTTTGGAATTACAATTATAGAAATGCCAAATGTCTTGATGGGACGCTTGGTTGTAAATTAATGGAATTAGGCATATTGGGTAGTTGCGAGAGTTTCATTAGCTCCGATAGAGGTAGTAGCGGTGGTAGAGATAATGACTCCTTTTTTCCTTTCTATTTTTCTCAAGAAACAAGAAGCTAATGATTACCTCTGACACTAAGCTCAAGGACGTCAAGGGTTTCAATTACCACTACATTAATGAAGAAAGGACACCCTCTTGTCAATAGCATGTTAATATTTCCTCTTTGAGTGATGTTGAATGCAGTATAGGGCAAGCAACAAAAAAGATTTGGAAATATTGATCCGGGAATTATCGTCCTCAGAGATGGAGAGATGCCATTCAACAGTTTCTATGGTTTCGAACTTTGGATTGAATGAGCAAAAAGTAAACAAAGATATAAACAGGAAGAGAATAAACACATTCTTAGAAGAGAAATAACTTATCAGGAATGCAAATATATTCACTCTTCACAAACATACACTTACCAACCCGTTATACTCAACCTACGATACTCATCTATGTTATCACGTATCTCTCACATAAGCGTCCATCTCTGGAGCACAAACAAGATCATCTCACAACTAAGGTTATCTCTAACGCGAAGTCGCGAGAACATCCGTATTCTCGCGTCGGCGATCTCTCGCGCGCCGCTTAAACACGAAAGCATTAAGTACAGATACAAACGGTGAATGCTAGCTCTAAATCTATCTCTAGAGTTCAGAACCAACAGATAATCATCCTAGATAAGGATTCAAGAAGTTTATCTCTAAAGCACCCCAAATCCCCAGCATAGAGCAAAAATCCAGGATAACATCAACATAGATTCGTAAATCAAGTTAAATATAACATTATAATCGGTAAATATACATAAGATTCAAGTAAATATACAAACAAAACCCAACCAAAGAGAAATACACAAAGAAGAAGAGAAATGAACCGAAGATCTCCCGGTTTGCCAGCTCCGTTCGACGCTCAATCCACCCCCGATCATCCTTATGCAACCTCCGAAGTTGTTTTCTAAGCTAATCTTGATCTAAGAATGAAAATGATGGTGTTGGGACTCAAAAATACCCAAACCATGACCTAAAAATGTGATTTTGGCCCCTTTTAACGAGCTGCTGTCTTAGCAGGTCCGCTTAGCGGACCCCCTCCGCTCAGCGGACTCAAAATTGCTTCCAGACGCTGATTTGCTCCGCTGGAGCTCCGCTCAGCGGACCCCCTCCGCTTAGCGGAGTCTGCTAAAAATCAGATTTTGTTTTCGCCATAACTCGAGAACCGTAACTCCGAATTGCGCCCGGTTCGAAGCGTTGGAAAGCTTATTCAATGCTCTATCCAATAATTAATGAATGGAAACCAAAATGATAATTTTGATCATCCTTATTTTGAGTCTTTGGAAGTCCGCTTGATGGTGGCTAAGCGGGCTTTCACCGAAATTGCGAAATCGAAGCCGTGCCTTTGACACTTTATTCCTCAAGGCTCCAATAAGCATGAATACCTATAAAAACAAAGGAAAAACTATCAAATGGTATAAAAGTATATGAAAATACAACTATTCACAAAGTATACGTATTTATACACAAAACGGGGAATTATTCAAACGGTATTAACAAAAGTATCGATAAGTGCCACTATTTACATACACAAAATAAGTACATTTTGGCACTTATCAAACTCTCCCCAACTTGAAACTTTGTTTGTCCTCAAACAATGTCAAATAAATCAAAGAATTGAAAGTAATAAACCAAAGAATTGTGAATCAACAAGTTTTGAAAACCAAAAACAAATGTATGGTTTAATACAAAAACATATAAACAAAGTAAATACTTACCACTATACTACAACGACAACATGTAAACGAAACGAATCCTAAGCACAAAAAGCATACCAAACATTCTAACACAATACATGCTCACATCATGAATCACACCTAGCAAAATTTCATCAATGGATGAAGAACACACAAAGGTGGAGGACTTTTAACACTCATCCAACAATCTTGCAAACAAAAGATTAAATTACGCATTCATCCAAAAATCACATTGAAGATATAAAAGCAAGAATCACAAGGACTTTTCAAGGTTGTAATGTGGCTTGGTTAACAAACAAGGGATATGTCCTAAGGCTAATCGAAACAAAAACTTGCCTAAACCTAAGGGAGTGATCAATCCACAGAGTTATAAGCAACAAAATCTCGATCAAACTTCTTCCTTAACCACAAGTTTCTCAAACCAATCACAATACTTATTAGCACAATTATTCACTTCTCTTTTCTTTTTCTTTTTCAAAACTTTTTCTCCCTTTTTCTTTTCTTTTCTTTTCTTTTCACATTTTTTTCTTTTTTCTTTCTTTTCAACCTCATAGCAACAACCAAATAAGTAGCAACCATTTCTCTCCCCAACTTGAATTCAACCACACCATCATATGAATACTCCCTACTTTCTAAGGCAAGGTAAAAATTCATACCAAAAATCATGATTGAGGGTTCAAGAAAACAAAGAATCAATCATCCATGCAAAAATGAGAACTAAACACTCAAAGATAAGCATTTAGCAAAAACAACATGGACATTGACAAAAAGGTTCAAAAGGGTTAACAAATGATCACACACTCACAAGGTGAATTGACTATTTGGTTATGGTGGTTGTGCTCAAAATGAAACAAAATGCCTTGATCCTTTTCATGCTTTCATAAAATCAACATAGACAAAAGATTAAGCATAATAAAATCCAGTTAAAACAAAGATTGTGGCCTCCAGCATATGTAAACAATGGAAAACTTCCTCACATTTATGGTTTGGGAACTAAAGTGATTCAATCAACAAGCAAGTAATGCAAAAGAATAAATGGTATGGTAATTGTACAAATGAAAAGTTTCCTAAACATGTTATGCTATAGAAAGCGATAAATAAGTACCTTGAATGATACAACTTCAAAAACAATATCCTACCATACATCCGCAAGTTGAAACACTCAAGCTTTGGAAAATCTCCTAAAAAATCTTCGAATCACCGAAAAAATTCGAGTACAAACAACCAATACAAGAATTAGAAAAATAAAACTAGTATCTACTATTAATTAGCCTTGGTGAAAGTGGGAAAAGTGAGTGAACCAAGTGGAATGGGAACCCCACTGGTACAAAGCAGAAAAACAAAATTCTGCTATGCTCGCTTAGCGGGCACATCAGAACTCAGAAAAATCAGAATTGCACCAGCTGTTTCAATCACTCGCCATTTCACCTAAATTCCTCTTAAACATAAAAATAAACAAAACTTTACAACCGTTGGGGTGCCTCCCAACAAGCGCTTGTTTTACGTCGTTAGCTCGACGCCTTTATTGTTTCGGTGTTCGGAAAGTAGCTTCCTCTCGTCATGCCATGGTGACGTCTCACCGCACAAGCCTAAAGAAAGTGTCCTAACCAAAGCACTCAACAAACGTTATGGGTACAAATATATACAACAATTATACAAACATAAAAGAAAACGCAAGTATACAATTATGTACACACGCCAACACATATGCACAAGTATGGAGCACAAACAACTATTATCATACAAAAAGGAAAAATTTGTGAATGTAAACAAGTAAACATATACAAGTGAAAATATACAAGTGAAACTATACAATATATACGATATATACAAAGATCAAGACCACGGAAACTATTGCGATGCAATTCAAACAACCATCCCCGGCAACGGCGCCATTTTGTTAGAAAGTATAGGATAAGTAGTTTTAGTATCGTCTCCTCAGGGATTGATGCGATATTATCGCCGTTCTACAGCTTAGTGTATTTTGAGTTAAGGCTCTGGATGTTTTTAGTATCATGAAAGATAAATAGCATTAAAAGAAATTAAAGACAATAAATTCAGGTTTAAAAACGATTTGGTAAAACTGTGTCAAGATTAGTGTTCATTAGTTTGCTTCATATGTACTCTAAAGATTATATATATGAACCTATTCATGATTAATACAATCACGTATCCTCTCGATACTGTTTATCTCTAAAGCAATATCGTGATTATTATCATATTCACCGTCAGATGATCTCTCATGCCGACAATCAACATGATAATCTTAAAAGCTTGATACTTGTGAATATCAACTCACAAATCTATCTCTAGAGTTTGTTTATTGATAGATGAATATCTTTTAGGTCTAGCTTTGAAACATATTTCTCAATAGTGATCCAAAACAACAAATGAAACATAAAGAACAAGATATTCACCATGTATTAATCATTAACCAAGTTCATACATAATAGATCAAAGAAAGTACATATTTACAAACTAACTACCTCTAATCTTGACACAAGATGAAACTTAGCCCTCCATATCCATGGAAGCTTCAACAACAAGCAACAAACCAAGATTTAGTGACATCAAACTCAAGAAGATCAAAGAAAGATGTTTGGAAATCTTGGTTTTCTTCTTAAAAATGGTTTTTCTCTTCTTCTCTTGCCCTAACTTTCTTTCCAAATGTGTGTTATGATATGAAAAAACCTAACCATGCTTAATCATCAATTTTATGTGGCTAAGAACAAAAGTTGAAAAAGTAGGTCCGCTGAGCGGAGGGGGTCCGCTGAGCGGAGCAGTAAAAATATCTGTTTTGTCTTCAAGGTCCGCTGAGCGGAGAGGGTCCGCTGAGCGGAGGTAAATTTTCTGCTCTTCACTGCCCACGTCCGCTTCAGCTCCGCTGAGCGGACTTGCTGATGAAAAAAAACTGCTGCATCACTGCCTGGGTCCGCTTGGACTCCGCTGAGCGGACCTCCTTGCACAAAAATTCTTCTTTTTGCATTCCATCCTAATTGCAAGCTTGTTTTGATCATTCTTCTCATTCCATCTTGTCCAAAAATTGTTAAAACCTAAAGAAAACATAACAAGAGTTAATAAACTAACTTAATTTAGAAAATAAACATAAATTTATTTATTTACATACTATTATATCAAAAAGTAATCAAATTTGGCACAAGAGTTTCAGAAATACCACAAAACATATATACAAACTATGCACAAATGGGATTCTAACAACTAAGGTTATCTCTAACGCGAAGTCGCGAGAACATCCGTATTCTCGCGTCGGCGATCTCTCGCGCGCCGCTTAAACACGAAAGCATTAAGTACAGATACAAACGGTGAATGCTAGCTCTAAATCTATCTCTAGAGTTCAGAACCAACAGATAATCATCCTAGATAAGGATTCAAGAAGTTTATCTCTAAAGCACCCCAAATCCCCAGCATAGAGCAAAAATCCAGGATAACATCAACATAGATTCGTAAATCAAGTTAAATATAACATTATAATCGGTAAATATACATAAGATTCAAGTAAATATACAAACAAAACCCAACCAAAGAGAAATACACAAAGAAGAAGAGAAATGAACCGAAGATCTCCCGGTTTGCCAGCTCCGTTCGACGCTCAATCCACCCCCGATCATCCTTATGCAACCTCCGAAGTTGTTTTCTAAGCTAATCTTGATCTAAGAATGAAAATGATGGTGTTGGGACTCAAAAATACCCAAACCATGACCTAAAAATGTGATTTTGGCCCCTTTTAACGAGCTGCTGTCTTAGCAGGTCCGCTTAGCGGACCCCCTCCGCTCAGCGGACTCAAAATTGCTTCCAGACGCTGATTTGCTCCGCTGGAGCTCCGCTCAGCGGACCCCCTCCGCTTAGCGGAGTCTGCTAAAAATCAGATTTTGTTTTCGCCATAACTCGAGAACCGTAACTCCGAATTGCGCCCGGTTCGAAGCGTTGGAAAGCTTATTCAATGCTCTATCCAATAATTAATGAATGGAAACCAAAATGATAATTTTGATCATCCTTATTTTGAGTCTTTGGAAGTCCGCTTGATGGTGGCTAAGCGGGCTTTCACCGAAATTGCGAAATCGAAGCCGTGCCTTTGACACTTTATTCCTCAAGGCTCCAATAAGCATGAATACCTATAAAAACAAAGGAAAAACTATCAAATGGTATAAAAGTATATGAAAATACAACTATTCACAAAGTATACGTATTTATACACAAAACGGGGAATTATTCAAACGGTATTAACAAAAGTATCGATAAGTGCCACTATTTACATACACAAAATAAGTACATTTTGGCACTTATCAAGTGATAAGGAAAAAGTCATCCTAGAGATGTGTTCTACGATAGATAAGGCCAATAAGGATGTTTTGGATGATTCTCCCAGCCCCTAATTCTACCTTCACCTCCCCGCCACTCGTGACCTAGTAGTTTTAATCCCATTTTCCTTGCTTAAGACGGAGGTTTTAAAGTTGATAAACATGACCCCTATCGCCGATCACGCTAAAAAACTGGAGCTTAATTCGGGTGTTTAGCATCATATGTCGGCGACTAGATATTCATCCTACCATAGGAATGTTATTCTCCTTCTACAGAACCAAGACATGCATTATATGGGTTGGTGACCTTAGGATCCTTGCCTAAAAGAGCCATGTTCAGACCATACTTCAATCATTACAAAAATTGGAAGGATAACTTGTGATGGTAGGAGGGTGAGATAGCTAATTTATGGTCATTAATGGGACATATGAAGCCTGTAACTTCCCTATAGCTTAGACAGACAATCCAGTGGAGATCACTGGGTATGATTTAACTACCTCACACCTAAAGGGAAGAGGTGGTCTAACTCTTGGATGAATTTGAGATCACGAGTTCCCATACCATAATTGCCTTAGACCAGGGGAGTGATAATTAAACTAATATATATATATATATATATATATATATATATATATATATATATATATATATATATATATATATATATATCATAATTCTCTTTATTTGAGATTTTTTGCTGGTCAGGTTGCTCATATTTATCCTTCCTTTTTTTTTGCATATAAGATTTCAAAAGTCTCTTTAGCCAAAAGGAATGAGCGCTTGGCCAAGAACAGGGCCGGCCCAAAGCAGGTGCAACCTCCTTTATGGAACATGGCCTCCAAGCTTCAAGGGCCCATTATTACCATAAATATAAACTGAGCCTTAAATTTATTCTTTTAGCATTTGAAAAACTTTGAACTAATCATAGATACCTATAACGGACCCACATGAGCTATAAACTGTACGAGGCAATCATGATTGAAACAAGTGAGTTATTATAGTTTATTTTTCCTTAAACATATCCACAAATCAATGTGGAACTTTTGTTTTTGTTTCTCTACCTTTATTTTCTTCATATAGAACAAGAGAAGCTATATCAATCGTTGGTTGGTTCAGTGGTGATTGGCGCTGAATTTGATAGGGAGAACTACGGTTCGATCCCCCGCAACGATGATCGGGAGGAGGCTGGAACCACTTGATGCCAGAACTGACCCCCGAACCGGACTAAACCGGTGGTGATAAACCAAAAAAAAGAAAAAAAGAAGCTATGAGATTAAAATTATGGTAGTTTGCTGAAATAGAATTTATTAACTTTAATAACAACACTTTCAATTAAGTTCTTTAGAATTTGAATTTTTAATTAATAAATTTTTTAAATTGATTATAATAATTATGTTACTGAATAGAGTGTTTTCTAATACTAATATCTCTTAATTATGGTTTCAAATATCCTATTCATTGCTACATGATTTTTACTAGGTAGAATATCTTAAATAAAAATTATTCATATTTCTTGTTTTTTCTTTCAAAATTCCTTATTATTTTGTGGTAGATTGATTGTGAGATGGATCACGGTTTGTATTATATGATGAGTTACATTTTTTTCTAATCCTATCAAATTCACCTTGTATCAAGAGTTACTTATTTAATTTTTTAATTTTCACCTCTTTCTAGTTTCTCATAATTTACACAAACCCTTATTTACTTTTATTTATTTATTATTTTTTATTTGATTTAGTTTTCAAATGATACATCCTTTTTCTCCTTTAATTTGACGATTTAATTAACTATTTGTTCATCTCCTGTGATTTAAATGTTTAATCTACTACTTGTTCATCTCTCTATTTTCACACACACTAAAAAAACAAAATAAGAATCAAAATAAAAAATGACAATTATTTTTTAATTTTTTATTATTGGGGCCTAATTTTAAAAAAATTATAACAGGGCCTCTAACTTATTTGGGCCGGCCCTGGCCAAGAAAACGGTTGAGTGCCAAAGAGCAAGTAATCCTCAAAGTCTCATGGATGGCTTGAACAACAAACATTACTATGAATATGTGATCGCACCTTTTAAAAACTGGAAAGCGCTCGCACCTTTTACTCTCGGTTGGTTTTAGTATATGATGTGAAATAAATGCATTTACCTTGGTTGAGAGTTACAACTAAGGAGAAAAACATTGTTACTAATCTTGGTTACTAGGCACCAACCCATGAGAAATTTATTTAAATCATAAGTATCTATGAAGCAACCGACCCAACATGAATGAATCTCATCTATATCTTCTTGTGTAAATTGTGTCACGTTAAACAACTATAATTTAACAAAATTTAAGTTCGGTTAACACAACAACAACATTTAACTTTCCATATCCACAACAACAACATAAACATTTTAATAGCTAACAACAACAATAACAAAAATGCTATTATAATAACTAACATAAATAAATTACATATATATGGATAAATTAATTACCTTATGCCATGAATCCTTAATGTCCAAAGATAATATCCAACATAAGTTTCATAACATAATATTCACACGCATATTTGTTTGGTTGTCTCTGGGCCTACAATTATTTGTATATATTGGTAATACACACAAAGCACAAGTAATATATTAGCGAATATTCAATAAATGTCACAAATAATACCGCTTACTTTTGGAAAAATGATTTTTGGCTTTTTATTTCTTTGACTACGACACATAAGACTGTATCCCTTCATAACTCTACATGTTGGAAAAAACTGATTATAAACAAATATTACTCGAAAGTAAAGATAAACATTATAGTATTATAAAGAATACCGATAATATAATTGGTATTCTTTATAATACTATAATGATTATCTTTACTTTCGAGTAATATTTGTTTATAACCTGAGTTCGATCCTCAGGTTTAGCACTTTTGTTTAATTATTTTGTCCATATTTTACTAACTCCCAATTGATTAAAAAAATAATTTAAATTAAAAAAACTAAACCCTATAAGGACAAGGGTTCGATCCCCATCTTGAACCTTTTAAGTTCTAAATTTTAAATAAAAGAGAATTTTATGACCGTAGGCCAACACTTTATAACCGTAGCCTTTTAAATAAGATATATCCACACTTCAAAATTGTGCTATTAAATGAATAAGCTACGGTTAGTTTACACCCGCGTTTAATAAACTGTCGCCTATTTAGAATAGGCAACGGTTACGTTTTGCCCACATTTCCAAAACCGTAGCCTAAAACAAATAAGGGACGGTTTCCAACAAAAAAATTTAGAAGCACGTCAACGCTTAGAAAACCGTACTCTATAACACCATTTAGCAACGATTATGAAGCCGTTGCCTATTCTTTCGTGGCCTAAAGTCATTTTTGTTCTAGTGTATGCGCTAGAAATTTAATTCATCCTTGAATCAAGATTATAGTGTAACGAGCATATCATAATTACAATATTTTGCTTGGGATAAATAATTATTAGTTGCAAACGACCACTGCATAAACATCCAGAGTAAGTCATAATGGGTAAAAAATTGAATATTAAATATGAGAAAACACAAATCACATATAGTTACAAATTGATAAATGGTATAAATTGAGAATCTATTTTCTCTTGAATTAACTTATTTTATATATATACGTTCGGATATCATTTGAGGATCTTTGGGAAAATTGAATATGAAAAGGCTCATAAACCATACTTTTCTAAATCTCTTTGTGCACAAAATTGATGCATGTACTTAAATGATGCTAACTCAAAAGTTAACAATAAAAGTATTTGAAAACAATTAATATAAATTGAAATCACCATAAAAATTGTATTTACGTGCACTATAATTAAAGTACGGTTATGTCAAACCAATTAGTGCTCTTTAAAATATCTGTAATACAATTATTTGATATAAAAAATAATTGTTCTAGTTCATGTTTGATAGAATATGTATTTATTTGTTAAAATATTTGTATATAAGTATCTCATCGACTATAACACATAATAAACTATAAATCTCTCTCTCTCTCCCTCTCTCTCTCTCTCTCTCTCTCTCTCTCTCTCTCTCTCTCTATATATATATATATATATATATATATATATATATATATATATATATATATATATGTATATATATATATATAATACAGTTTTCTAGTGCTATTTTCACACGGTTGATCTCAATATCTCTCAATATCTTACATGGTATCAGTAGGGTAAAGATCTAAACCAAATTAAAGTCATTGTTGCAGTAGCTCCTCCTCTAGCATCGCTACCACCGTCTCTTCTCCTCAAAGGTTATTGTCGCAGTAGCTCCTCCTCTAGAACCATTGCCACCGCTGCTGCAGTAGATCATCCTCTTGCGCTGCCACCACCACCGCGATAGCTCTTCCTTATGCATCAGCATCGCCCTGCAGAAGCTCTATCTCCCATACATTCATCACAACCGCTTTCCATTTCTTCTGCCACCACCCCTCCCTCTCTTCTTCTGACCCTATAATGCCCGTTTATTTCGTTAAATTATTTAATTATGTGTTTTTGAATAAATTGGTGAAAATAGGATTTAATTGAAATTTTATTATGTTGTTAGAGGTTAATTAGATAATTGGTTATAATAGAACAGTCAAGTAATCATAATTGGGCCTGTTTAGGTGATTATAAGTAGAAGTAGAAATATGGGGGTGTAGTGTTAAGCCCAAAGAGAATAACAAAAATTATGAGGTTTATTTAAATAAGAGAATTAAGAAAAAAAATTATTTTGGAAGGAAATTAGAAAGCTGAAAGAATGTGGAGTTGCAGAGAAGAGAGCTAAAGTTATGGTTTAATCGGTAGAATAGAGCAACCTTCAATTCAAGGTAAGGATGGGGTTCTGACTTTATAATGGGATTTATGATGATTTGTATGTAGGGATTGGATTGTATTCGTATGAATCATGATTGTAGGTAGTGAATCAGACTGTTACCGAATGATAATAAGTGATGAAACTGTCTGTTGCTATGTGTTATTCTTGTCTTCATAAATTAATCTTTGCAATGTCTGTATTATGTGATTGGAATTGATAAAGGATTATAATTAATTAATCGATTCCTAATTCTAAAATGTTCTGTATGTCGTGGTTCTATTCCAATTTATTTCTGTACGTTGTGGTTAATACTGATAATTGATGGAAATTATATCGGGTTCCAAGTTAGTAAAAAATTGAATTCTGTGTAAAACACACTGTGCCGAGGGACACACTTGCCCTATGTGCCGAGGGGCACATTTCTCTGCCTAAGGGCATGTTTAGCAGTACTATTACTGAACAAAATTATTAGTAGAAATGAAGTTTAGTTTAATAAAATAAAGAATTATTATTAGTAGGATAAAGTTCACATAATAAAATAAAGAATTATTAGTATAAGAAAATAATAATAGTAGACAATAATTGTTGAAACATTACGTACTAGTAGTAGTAGTATTAGTAGTCGAGAATTATAATGACAGTGGAAAACAAACAGTAGCAGAAACTATGTAGCGATGTAATATTAACGGACCATTGGTGACGAAGGAGAATAGAAGAAAACAGTAGGAAAATTAATGATAATATTATGTAATTTTTTATGTAAGTGTTGACGTGATGATTTGACGATGTGATGATGATATAATTGTTGTGTTACGTTGATAATATTATTGCAAAATAAATGATGTTGTTGAGTTGAGATGTGGTGAATTGTGAATGCTCCTATTCTAATATATCAATTATCATACATTTCACTATATTATTATGATATCTCACTCCTTTTGTTTGAATGTTACCCCTATGTTGGTACCACACAGGTGATCAGGAATGAAAGAGAATACCTTCAATAGTCCGAGTTGGCGTCATTTCTCTGATACGTAACACTCGGGGGGATGAATGTTAATTATTTTGTTACCGCTTTGTTGTTGGATTTTATTTGGATTGTTGAAGTGTTTTATCGTTCAATGTTGGACAAAGATGTTATATTGATTTTGATTTAAATTGCGATGGATTCCGCTGCGTAATGAAAGTTATTTTGAAGACTACTTTGAAGGATAGAAAAACACTTAGAAAGGGGGGGGGGTTTGAATAAGTGTAGCTTTAAAAACTTGACAGATAAAAATAAATTGCACAGTTATTTTTATCCTGGTTCGTTGTTAACTAAACTACTCCAGTCCACCCCCGCAGAGATGATTTACCTCAACTGAGGATTTAATCCACTAATCGCACGGATTACAATGGTTCTCCACTTAGTCAGCAACTAAGTCTTCCAGAGTCTTCTGATCACACACTGATCACTCCAGGAACAACTGCTTAGATACCCTCTAAGACTTTTCTAGAGTATACTGATCCACACGATCACTCTAGTTACAACCTGCTTAGATAACCTCTAAGACTTCCTAGAGTATTCTGATCCACACGATCACTCTAGTTCCTTACAACTTAATGTAATCAATTCTAAGAGTATTACAAATGCTTCTTGAAAGCTATAATCACAAACTGTGATATTTCTCTTAATCGTTTAAGCTTAATCTCACTAATATATTACAAAAGCAATGTAGTGAGCTTTGATGAAGATGAAGATTCTGAGCTTTGAATTTGAACAGAGTTTCAGCAAGTTAATATGAGTTGTTTTGGTGCAGAATCGTTAACCTTGCTTCTCATCAGAACTTCATATTTATAGGCGTTGGAGAAGATGACCGTTGAGTGCATTTAATGCTTTGCGTGTTCCGTACAGCATCGCATTTAATGTTTTACGCTTTTGTCAACTACCTCGAGCCTTGTTCACGCTGTGTCTACTGACGTAGCCTTTAGTAGCTTTTAACGTTCCTTTTGTCAGTCAGCGTAGCTTGCCACTTGTACTTTCTTCTGATCTGATGTTTGTGAATACAACGTTTGAATATCATCGGAGTCAAACAGCTTGGTGCAAAGCATCTTCTGATCTTCTGACCTTGAAGTGCTTCTGAGCGTGATACCATCAGAACTTCAGTGCTTCTGTTCTCTTGTTCTTCTGATGCTTCCATAGACCCATGTTCTGATTCTGCTTCGACCATCTTCTGATGTCTTGCCAGACCATGTTCTGATGTTGCATGCTGAACCCTTTGAGACAAAGCTTCTGAGCGCTGAATTATGCTTACTCTTTATATATTTCCTGAAAGGGAAATTGCATTGGATTAGAGTACCATATTATCTTAAGCAAAATTCATATTATTGTTATCATCAAAACTAAGATAATTGATCAGAACAAATCTTGTTCTAACAATCTCCCCCTTTTTGATGATGACAAAAACATATATAAATGATATGAATTTGCGATCAGAAAGAACAGACGGCAAAAGACAAATTACACAGCTATAGCATAAGCATATGAATATGTCTCCCCCTGAGATTAACAATCTCCCCCTGAGATAAATAATCTCCCCCTGAAATAAATACTCGAAGAACTTTAATAAAAGACTTCCCTGATTATTTCGGTAGAGACGATCATATAAGCTTCCGTCTTCAGAGAATTCATAGCTTCTGACTTCTGCTTCCATTGGACAGCTTCAGAACTAGAATTTCTTTAGATCCCTAGAACACTCACAGCTTCTGATTCCTGCTTCCATCTAGGACAGCTTCAGAACTTGAATTTCTTTGATCTTCTGAACATTCACAGCTTCTGATTTCTGCTTCCATTCAGGACAGCTTCAGAACTTGAATTTCTTTGATCTTCAGAACATTCACAGCTTCTGATTTCTGCTTCCATTTAGGACAGCTTCAGAACTTGAGTTTTCTGGATCTCTAGAACATTCACAGCTTCTGATTTCTGCTTCCCTCGGATAGCTTCAGAGCTTTGAATTTCTACCAACATCACTTCATGCTAGATTTGTATCAGAACATTGTTGAATGTACCAGAGCATCATCAGAGCATCTCTACATCCTGAAATGTTACAGAACAAAAACTAAACGACAAAAGTCAGCATGAACGAGTCAGAACATAAAATGTATATTCGAACACATGATATGTATCAGAGCCATATAGGCTAAAATAATGTATCAGAGCAAATAGAATTTTGTCAAAGTAAATAGACAAATATAGATCAAATTCTATTATCAGTGCTTCTGATCTCTGAAGCTTGATAGCACTCAGCTTGCTTCAGATTCCATGGTTTTGCTTCTTGTGTTTGCTTTGAAGATTCTCTTCACTTCTTTATACCTGCAAAACACTTAAACCATATAGAACTTGCAGTTCTTGTTAGTAAATGTGTGGGAGCTTTACCCAGCAACTGATAGATTAATCAAATCATTTATCATTTATCTTCTCCCCCTTTTTGTCATAACATCAAAAAGAATATTTCAAAAGATTCAGATGAATAAAACGACAAATAAAATCACTGGAATGTAAAAGCAAAGAAACTTTTCATTAAAAATCAAAAGATTACAAGAAAGGAATGCAGGAAAACAAATGCAACAAGGAGAGGAAACTACAAAGACCAAAAGACTAAGATCCTAGCCTACGCAAAATCCGCGCCAGAACATCATGAATCCCGTCAGTGCTTGTAGCTTGCCTTGTCATGAAGGAGCGAAACTCAGCATTGGCTACTTCTTGCGCGTCCAAACGAGAAGCCAGCATAGCTTGATTCTGATGAAGAGTTTCCAAGGTCTCCATCAGAGCTGAGGTTTCACCAGAAGAGGAGGCACCAGAATTTCTGCCAAAAGTGACAGCAATCTCAGCAGGGTGATCTTCTGGAAGATCTTCAGCTTGTGCATCTTCCATTTCCTCATCTGAGTCTGACTCAGAAGTCGCCTTAGCATATTCTGGTTCAGGCAGCTCAGAAGTTCCAGCTTCCAACGCTTGAAGAATAGCTGCTAGGTTTGTTGGAGGAGTAGGACCAGCAACTTCAGCAGGATAAACCACTACTGGAAAGACCATGTGAGGTGCTTTTTCAGAAGGGTTCATTCTGAACCAGTTGAACAGCCACTGAAAATCTCCAGTCAGCACAGGAAACCATGGTCTCCACACCACGATATCTCTGCAGAGATTTTCTTCTTCCAACTCATCTGCTGGTATCTTCCCTTCAAGAACACTTCTGTTCCTGATGAGATGGTGATGGCTGCTTTCACCAACTTCCAACCGAAGACCACGAACACCAGGAGCTTCAGACATAATCCTTCTCTGAGTGTCTGTAGCCTTAGCCAGAAAATCCTGACGAAAGGTATTCCAAAGGTTGTTTGAAGCATACTCATCCAGATGGTTAAGGTGAGCAGCACCTAGAATCTCCAACCAGCCATTTACATCAGAATGTAAAAGCTCCAGATATGATTGAGTGGTAGGGGTTGGAGGGTTGACAGTGAACCTGGAGTCGGGAAGAACAACGCTATAGGGATTAGGTGTTCTGGTGGGAAAAGGGTGTGAGAGAGATGAAGAAATATCTGATGGACGGGTTGAAGGAGAGGAGATATCAGATGGTGAAGAAGGTGGTTCCGAGAGGATGAATGAGGAGGAAGAGGTGGTGGAGGTCTTTGAAGAGGGAGGTGATTGAGGGGAACCGTCAAGGGGTTGGTACACTTTGAGAGGGTCATAGGAGATCCTTACTCTTTTTGGTTTGGTTTCTGGTTCAGCAGTTGCCTTTCTCTTTTGTTTCCGATCATTATCTTGATTCCCAGAGCTTGACGATGGATTCATGATGAATTTGCAGATATTGGAAACTGCTAGGGTTTATGATATGAAAACAAAGAGAGAGAACGAAAAAGAAACTGAATGCAAAGTGAGAGAAATATGAGAGGGAAAAGAAACGTTTGAAGAATATAAATAGAAAACTGAAAGAGAGTAAATGATGAAAAGTATTTAATGTTACGTGACGTGAGGAGAGATAATAATGACAAAAGACGTGATTTGCACAGTTACCTACGTAGACGTCCCCTCAACTGCACGCACGCTTGTCCAGGAGTAGTGACCACGTGTTTACCATCTGGATAGCCAGTTACAGCTGTTTTGCTTTTAAAGAGATTCTGAATCAACTTAGACAATGAAACGTTAGTAATAACTGAATCACAATTTCTAATTGATTTCAATCAGAACTTCTTAAGAAAAAGTTTTCATTTCAGAAGATACTCATACATAAGAGTTTCTCATCTTCTCATTCTGAGCTTGTTTCTGAAGACCCATTTTGTGCCGATTATATTGAATCCATCTGGTCTAGGAACAAGATCCCAAACATCATTCCTTGTAAACTGATTCAGTTCTTCTTGCATAGCAATTATCCAGTCTGGATCTTCTAGAGCATGATCAACAGAATTTGGCTCGATCAAAGATACAAGACCTAATTGACAGTCTGCATTGTTCTTAAGGAATGCTCTTGTTCTGATTGGATCATCCTTCTTTCCAAGAATGACATCTTCTGAATGACCAGAGATGAGTCTGGATGATCTTCTGACAGATGGTTCTTCAGAAATGCTTAGATTCTCCAGAGAAGCTGATACTTGATCTTCAGATTCTTTGCTTCTGAGAAGCTCTGCTTCTGATGCGTTGCTTCTTGACTCAACAACTTCTGATATATCAATATCACAATCTGCAAAATTATCAAACTGCTTTGGTTTTTCAGAACCAAGCTTATCATCAAACCTGATATTGATTGATTCTTCTACAATCAATGTTTCAGTATTGTATACTCTGTAGCCTTTTGAGCGTTCAGAATATCCAAGAAGGAAACATTTTTGTGCTTTGGAATCAAACTTACCAAGATGATCTTTAGTGTTCAGAATAAAGCATACACATCCAAAAGGATGGAAATATGAAATGTTGGGCTTTCTATTCTTCCACAATTCATAAGGAGTCTTATTTAGAATAGGTCTGATAGAGATTCTATTCTGAATATAGCATGCAGTGTTTATTGCTTCTGCCCAGAAATGCTTAGCCATATTGGTTTCATTGATCATGGTTCTGGCCATTTCTTGCAGAGTCCTATTCTTTCGTTCTACAACCCCATTTTGCTGTGGAGTTCTAGGACAAGAGAAATCATGGGCAATGCCATTTTCTTTGAAGAATTCTTCAAAGGATCTGTTCTCAAATTCACCACCATGATCACTTCTAACCTTATGATTTTACACTCTTTTTCAGATTGAATCTGAATGCAGAAATCAAAGAACACTGAATGAGTCTCATCCTTGTGTTTCAAGAATTTTACCCATGTCCAGCGGCTATAATCATCTACGATGACTAATCCATATTTCTTCCCTCTGACAGATGCTGTTTTGACTGGGCCAAACAGATCAATGTGCAAGAGTTCTAATGGCCTTGAGGTAGAAACAACATTCTTGGACTTGAATGCAGGTTTGGAGAACTTGCCCTTCTGACATGCTTCACAAAGAGCATCTGATTTGAATTTCAGATTAGGGAGTCCTCTGACCAGATCCAGTTTGTTAATCTGAGAAATCTTTCTCAAACTAGCATGACCTAATCTTCTGTGCCAGACCCACTGCTCTTCAGAAACAGACATAAGACAAGTCACCTTCTGACTCAAAAGATCTTGCAGATCTGTCTTATAAATGTTGTTCTTCCTCTTGCCTGTAAATAGGATTGAGCCATCCTTCTGATTTACAGCCTTGCAAGACTCTTGATTAAAGATTATATCATAACCATTGTCACTCAATTGACTGATAGATAAGAGGTTATGTGTTAATCCTTCTACAAGAAGTACATTAGAAATGGAAGGAGAGTTACCAGACTTTATAGTTCCAGAGCCAATTATCTTGCCCTTCTGATCTCCTCCAAACTTGACTTCTCCTCCAGACTTAAGCACCAGGTCTTGGAACATAGACCTTCTTCCTGTCATGTGTCGTGAGCATCCAGAGTCCAGGTACCATGACATGTTGTGCTTTGTCCTTTTTGCAGTCAAGGATATCTGCAATAGGAATAATCTTATCCTTAGGTACCCACATTTTCTTGGGTCCTTTCTTGTTAGATTTTCTCAAGTTCTGATTGAACTTGGGTTTAACATTGTAAACAATAGGAGGAACAGCATGATAATTCTTAATGTGAGTTTCATGATATTTCCTAGGTTGTGTCACATGCTTTTTGGTGTGTGTTATGTGAAAACTTTGAGCATGTGAAGTGTGCCTAATATCATGGGAGTGGCCATACTTGAACTGATCATACAATGGCTTGTATGTGAATTTCATTTCATCAACAGGTTCAAGTTTGTATGGGGTTTCACCCTCAAAACCAATGCCGACTCTTTTGTTTCCAGACACAGCATATATCATAGAAGCTAGCTGACTTCTGCCAATACTTCTAGATAAGAACTTCCTGAAACTTAAATCATATTCTTTCAAAATATGGTTTAGACTAGGAGTGGATTTTTCTGAATCAGAAGGAGATCCAACATTATTGGATAATTTTAAAAGTTTTTCTTTTAATTCAGAATTCTCCAACTCAAGCTTCTTTGTTTCAAATTCAAATAGCTTTTTCAGCTTTTTGTATTTGAGACTAATCTGAGACTTGAGTTCCAGAAGTTCAGTTAGACCGGAAACTAACTCATCTCTAATAAGTTCAGAAAATACCTCTTCAGAATCTGATTCTGATGTAGATTCTGATTCGTCATCTTCTGTCGCCATCAGCGCACAGTTGGCCTGCTCGTCTTCAGAGTCTGAATCATCTTCTGACTCATCCCAGGTTGCCATAAGACCTTTCTTCTTATGAAACTTCTTCTTGGGATTTTCCTTCTGAAGTTTTGGACATTCATTCTTGAAGTGTCCAGGCTCATTGCATTCATAGCACATGACCTTCTTCTTGTCAAATCTTCTGTCATCAGAAGATTCTCCACGTTCAAATTTCTTTGAACTTCTGAAGCCTCTGAACTTCCTCTGCTTGGTCTTCCAGAGTTGATTTAGCCTTCTG
The DNA here is from genome assembly GCF_029867415.1 of Vicia villosa. Classification (NCBI taxonomy): domain Eukaryota; kingdom Viridiplantae; phylum Streptophyta; class Magnoliopsida; order Fabales; family Fabaceae; genus Vicia; species Vicia villosa. The sequence goes on from NC_081185.1 coordinate 20,498,162, forward strand.
GAGATCAAAGACAGTTCATCTTCTTCTTCAGATTCTGATTCTTCAGGATCTTCTTCTCTAACCTGAAAAGCGTTAGTGCATTTCTTGATATTGGATTTTAATGCAATAGACTTACCTTTCTTTTGAGGCTCATTTGCGTCCAGCTCTATTTCATGACTTCTCAAGGCACTGATAAGCTCTTCCAGAGAAACTTCATTCAGATTCTTTGCAATCTTGAATGCAGTCACCATAGGACCCCATCTTCTGGGTAAGCTTCTGATGATCTTCTTTACGTGATCAGCCTTGGTGTATCCCTTGTCAAGAACTCTCAATCCAGCAGTAAGAGTTTGAAATCTTGAAAACATCTTTTCAATGTCTTCATCATCCTCCATCTTGAAGGCTTCATACTTCTGGATTAAAGCTAGAGCTTTAGTCTCCTTGACTTGAGCATTTCCTTCATGAGTCATTTTCAAGGACTCATATATGTCATAGGCCGTTTCCCTGTTAGATATCTTCTCATACTCAGCATGAGAGATAGCATTCAGCAAAACAGTTCTGCATTTATGATGATTCCTGAAAAGCTTTTTTTGATCATCATTCATTTCTTGCCTTGTCAGCTTTACGCCTCTGGCATTTACTGGATGTTTGTAACCATCCATCAGAAGATCCCATAGATCACCATCTAGACCAAGAAAGTAACTTTCCAGTTTATCTTTCCAGTATTCAAAGTTTTCACCATCAAATACCGGCGGTCTAGTATAACCATTGTTACCGTTGTATTGCTCAGCAGAGCCAGATGTAGATGCAGGTGTAGACTTTTCACTTTCATCAACCATCTTTTACTGAAGCGTTTTTCTCTTCCTGAATCTTTTCTAAACACGGTTAAGTGCTTGCACCTTAGAACCGGCGCTCTGATGCCAATTGAAGGATAGAAAAACACTTAGAAAGGGGGGGGGGGGTTTGAATAAGTGTAGCTTTAAAAACTTGACAGATAAAAATAAATTGCACAGTTATTTTTATCCTGGTTCGTTGTTAACTAAACTACTCCAGTCCACCCCCGCAGAGATGATTTACCTCAACTGAGGATTTAATCCACTAATCGCACGGATTACAATGGTTCTCCACTTAGTCAGCAACTAAGTCTTCCAGAGTCTTCTGATCACACACTGATCACTCCAGGAACAACTGCTTAGATACCCTCTAAGACTTTTCTAGAGTATACTGATCCACACGATCACTCTAGTTACAACCTGCTTAGATAACCTCTAAGACTTCCTAGAGTATTCTGATCCACACGATCACTCTAGTTCCTTACAACTTAATGTAATCAATTCTAAGAGTATTACAAATGCTTCTTGAAAGCTATAATCACAAACTGTGATATTTCTCTTAATCGTTTAAGCTTAATCTCACTAATATATTACAAAAGCAATGTAGTGAGCTTTGATGAAGATGAAGATTCTGAGCTTTGAATTTGAACAGAGTTTCAGCAAGTTAATATGAGTTGTTTTGGTGCAGAATCGTTAACCTTGCTTCTCATTAGAACTTCATATTTATAGGCGTTGGAGAAGATGACCGTTGAGTGCATTTAATGCTTTGCGTGTTCCGTACAGCATCGCATTTAATGTTTTACGCTTTTGTCAACTACCTCGAGCCTTGTTCACGCTGTGTCTACTGACGTAGCCTTTAGTAGCTTTTAACGTTCCTTTTGTCAGTCAGCGTAGCTTGCCACTTGTACTTTCTTCTGATCTGATGTTTGTGAATACAACGTTTGAATATCATCAGAGTCAAACAGCTTGGTGCAAAGCATCTTCTGATCTTCTGACCTTGAAGTGCTTCTGAGCGTGATACCATCAGAACTTCAGTGCTTCTGTTCTCTTGTTCTTCTGATGCTTCCATAGACCCATGTTCTGATTCTGCTTCGACCATCTTCTGATGTCTTGCCAGACCATGTTCTGATGTTGCATGCTGAACCCTTTGAGACAAAGCTTCTGAGCGCTGAATTATGCGTACTCTTTATATATTTCCTGAAAGGGAAATTGCATTGGATTAGAGTACCATATTATCTTAAGCAAAATTCATATTATTGTTATCATCAAAACTAAGATAATTGATCAGAACAAATCTTGTTCTAACATACTTTATCGTGATCGGTTCATCCGAGTTATTTGTGTTATGTATTTGTTTTAAATGCGATTAATTGTTGATGTTTGTGAAGTAAATGTTACATCATTTTATGAAGGAATTTTATACTCTGATTTTTATTATAACTTGACGGGGTAAATTGGGGTGTTACAGACCCTGCCTTAGCTAGATATATTTCCCTCCTTCAGACTGCATGACCTGTACACATCTTGTTTGTCTCCTCTAACGAAGAAAGCAACATGGAGACTCCTCCTTCTAAGTTGGAGAGCCCGACACTACCTCTATCATCCTCGGCCAAGTCAGAATTTCATCTCTCTCTCTCTCTCTCTCTCTCTCTCGCTGTTTCAAACATTAGGAATAATATTCCTATTATTCTTGATATGGAGACTAATTACTATGGCACATGCGTGGAACTATTTCGCGTTCATGCTTGCTCTCACCGGGTCGTGCAACATATTATGCCTTAAGACAACAATCCTACACCACTTGTTACTAACCCTAATTAATGGGCCACCTTAGATGCAACCATGCTTTAGTGGATCTATTCCATTATTTTTATTGACTTGCTAACATTCATCATGGAACCTGTCTCCATAACTTTGGTTGCTTGGAAGCGTTTGGCTGATCTCTTCCAAGATAATCAGTACACACATGTTGTCACTCTTGAGTAGGAATTCTTTGGGGTTTGCGTGGAGACTTTTTCAAATGTCTCTAATTGTTGTCAATGTCTGAAGACGCTTTCTGGCCAATTACAAGATGAAATTCTGGCACGTAGAACATATGTCCAGACAGATGTCCTAACAACATACAAGGTCAAGATAAATGTTATAACATCTGCTGACTTACATCACAATTATCAAACTGGAAACTTAATGCAGAAAGATAAAGAACACAATAATTATTAACCCAGTTTAGTGCAAATAACACTTAATTTAAGGGCTACCAATCAAGGAAGGAAGTCCACTATTAGTACGATTAGTTCAAAGCTAAACACCCCAGTTTATAATGTATCGTCTAATCACTACCCATCGCTACTTCTGCTTAGAAGTCGACATCTAGACCTGAGAAATTGTCATCCCACTTCCAATCACCTCACTGATAAAACATTCACACACCCTCCCACCAAGGGAACCCAAATAGAAAGATTACACTTTCTAATAAACAAAATACTTAGTTAAACACCCTAACTAAGAATAATACTTGATCTTTCTGAAAAGCTTCAATCAAGAACACCACTCAACTCTCTTGCTTAAAAGCTTCATGAGTGAGAATACACATTCACCTCAATGTATCAGAAGATACATGAGTGACACAAAAGAATAGAAAACACGAAAAACTTGAGAAACTCCCAAAACAACAACCCTTATTGCACCCACAGTCTCCCTTGTGTGAATGCTTGGCAAACTAGGTTTCCCAAGTTCCTTTTATAGATACTTGCAGAATGGGCTTGGAGTTCAAATTGAATCCAATCTTCTCTTTTCTGAAAACTGCTGCAAGATCTTTTCACAAATTAGGAATAAATAAAAGTGTTAAATACGTTTTTGGTCCTCTTAAATATTGCAAAAATCGTTTTTAGTCCATCAAAAAATTTACTTCAAATAATGATCCTCTTAAAATTTTTCGTACACACTTTTGGTCCCTACCATATATTTGATCTAACGGAAGCTGATGTGGCATGCTACTTGTCACGCCACATCAGTTAAAGTCAACCCTACATAAAAAACATAGAAATCGCGGGGGTTTGAAACCCCCTCTAAATAACTGTAAAAAGACATTAATTTTTCTCAAACAACTATTCAAATAGTTGGTAGATAAATCGTTTTTATCTCTCATTCTTCACATCATCATTTTTACCTCCTTTGAAACCCAAATTTTTCATCTCCCTCTCTAATTTCATCGATGCCTATTCAAACACAAAAATTAAAATATTTGTCTTTCTAATTTCACTGAAAACCCATACTATGGCCACAGGTGGAAAACGGAAGTTCATGCGAAGATTAAGCATCAGAAAAATCTCAAAAAACGCACTAAATCAAAGGCTCACGATGTTTCTGTCCAGAGAGCTATCAAAAGCTCGAAAATGTGAAACTTACTTTTTGTATGAGAGTACATCTCTTATGATTTGATAATTACCCATGGATTCTTAGCAAGAGTTTTTTTTTAGAATAAGTAGTTGTAAATGGTTATTGACTTGCAATATGGTTAGAATACACCAACATGATGACTCTTTAATCGCAAAGAGAATGGCATAAGAGTTACCAACAAGTAGATGTAAATGGTATATTGAGTTGCAATATGGTTAGAATACACCAACATGGTAAGTCTTTAATCACAGAGTGTGGCATAAGAGTTACCAACAGAGTTCCTTGTCAAAACAAACACAAGAGAGAAGATTATATTAGCTTGGCTATGATAAATACATAGTCCTTTTATGGCAAGAATTTCATTAAACAAATGGTTTTGCTTTTATAGTTTTAGTTGTTCGTTGGTTTTGGTTTTAAATAGACTTCTAAATGTTTTCTAGAGATTATATCATATACATGTTCAATGTATGTTCAATATATAATTGCAAAATATATTTTGGAGAAACTTACTCATGTAATATAATATTAACCTTTTAAAATTGCTTTTATTTTCAAAAGAAATTTAATATAACAGTAATGGACAATCAGAATATACAAACTCTCCCTTTCAAAGAAAGAAAGTTGAGAATATTATTAAAAGATAAGACAATGAAAATTACACCAAACATACATAGGGAGAATGTTATTGAAAGATAAGACAATGGAAAAATGGTAGTCATATGATTTTTCACAGCTTCAGCAGACTATTCTTGATACCATATTCGAATGAATTTAGGGAGGTTTATAACCCCGCAATATATAAGGTTTTTTGTAGAAAAATATTATGTTGAATTTAAGTGACGTGACATGCAACGTGGCGTGCCACATCAGCTTCCGTTAGACCAAATAGACGAAAAAGACTAAAATTGTAGACGGAAAATTTTAGGAGGACCATTCTTTAAAGGGAAATTTTTTTAAGTACTAAAATTGAATGTTGAAATATTTTTTAGGACCTCATACATATTTAACCCTAAATAAAATCAAATTAAATCTTAGTTTTTCAAAAAATTCTCAAAGATTCTTTTTCTAAAAACAGAGGCTAATTTGCATTTGTCCTAATCATCCTTGATTGTCTGCACCTTTAATGATTATTTCAAGATTCTCATATTTTTCAATCAAATCTTTCAAGGTTCAAAAACCAGTTTGAACTGTCAGGATGTTCTTGTAATGACTTAGTCTTTTGCTTAATTATTCCATGTCTTTGTGAAAAGAACTCATGACTAATTCATTCTGAAAGATATAACTCAAAGAACTTTGCATTCTAAACTCCTTGTCATTATAACTTCTTACTCTAGTAACCTTACCATTTCTAGCATTTTGAATTTCGTCACATAAGAATTCAAAGACATCAAGAATGTCTAATTTTTCTTTAAGAAGTTTTATCCATGCAAACCCACAAAAATCATCTATGACTAAAATGACATACCTTATTTTATCCAGTCCTTCTATTGGCATAGGTCCTATCAGGTCCATGTGATGTAGTTCAAACACTTTAGATGTAGTCTGAAGTTGTAACATTGAGAGTGACATTATAGTTTTCTTCTTTAACTCACACTCATAAAAGAATTTCTTTCCTCTGATCTTGAGCCCTAACATTCCTCCAATGATTCCTTTAAGTCTAATGTCCTTCATTATGTTGAATTGAAGGTGTCCAAGTTTCTGGTGCCATAGCTTTACTTCATCCTCATTGGTTGTTGTACATGTAGAAGTTGTTTGAGATTCCCAGAAGTAGCAGTTTTCTTTAGACCTTATAACCTTCATGAGAACAATATCTTTCTCATCTTTGACTACGCATTCTGATTTGGAGAAATTTACCATCAACCCTTGATCACATAGCTGACAGATGCTAATAACATTAGCAGATATTCCTTTTACAAGAAGAACATCTTCTAACTTAGGAGATCCAACTTACATCAACTTTCCTACTCCCTTGATTCCACCCTTAAACCCATCACCAAATCTGACAACTCCAGAGGGATGCTACCTAAAATCTACTAACAATTTGCGAATGCATGTCATGATGTTGAAACTTATGGTTTGTCATGTTGATCATTCTCTTCTTTCCAGCAGGAAGGGATTTATCTGCAAACTTTTTCTTTTGTAGAATATCAGAATGATATTTGACTTTTGTGTCTTTATTCTCTTGTATTGTTACAATTCCATTGTTCATCCTATTCAAGGAGTTTGTCAAGTTGTTAAGCTTGGAATTTAAAAGAGTTACCTCTTTTCATAGATGAGAGACAATGCACAAAAGTTCCTTATTTTCAAGCTCAAGATCAGTAATGATCTTTCTCTATTCTTCTTGTGTCTTGAGATTTTCTTCACACCTGTCACAGGTATCCTTGTAGGACACATTCAGGTATTTATAGAGATCACTCTTATCACAAGATTCTACTTCATCTTCACATCTTCCAGAAAGAGCCATTACCAGCTTGACAATTTCAGTAGTATACTCAGCTTCTTATTCATCATCATCAGACCAAGAAACAGTTAGTCCCTTTTTCAGATTCTTGAGATAGGTTGGACATGCTGGTCTAATGTTAACAAATCCTTCACACTCATAACATCAAATTCCTTTGCTTTGATTAGACTTATCTCCAGGTCTGGTATCATTTTGAGAATCATTGTTATTTCTAATGTCTGATGAGATGGTCTTGACATCAGGTCTTCCTCTTCTATCCATTTTCTTATGATTTTTTTTTGAATTGCTTTCCAAGTAACACAACTATTTTGGACATTCCTTCCTCAGTATCTAGATCAGCTTCACAGATTTCATCTTCTTTACTGGATACTAAGGTTATACCTTTGTTCTTTTTCTCAAGCTTGTCCCTAATGGCCAATTCAAAAGTTCAAAGAGAACCAACAAGTTCATCAACTCTTATGGTGTTGATGTCATGAGCTTCTTCAATGGTTGTTACCTTCATGTCAAACTTCCTTGGTAGAGACCTAAGAATTTTTCTTACAAGTTTTTCTTATGACATTTTCTCTCCCAAGGCACTAGATCAATTTGCAATTTCAAGAATCTTCATATGATATTGCTAGATAGTCTCATCATCATTCATCTTTATACTTTCAAACCTTGAAGTGAGAAGTTGAATCCTAGATATTTTTAACTTGGATGTGCCTTCATAATTTTCTTTGAGGATTTCCCAATCATCCTTGGCCACAGTACATGTATTGATCAACCTGAAAAACATTTTTGTCTACTCTGTTGAATAGAGCATTTATAGCCTTGGAGTTCCCAAGATCAGATTTATCATCCTCATCATACCAATCTTCTTCAGGTTTAAAGGACACATTCCCTTATTTATCCTTATTACCAGGATGTTTCTTTTAAAACAGCTTTCCAAGCTTTGTTGTCCATAGATTTTAGAAAAGCCATCATTCTGACTTTCCACCAGTCATAATTAGATCCATCTAACGGAGGTGGTCTGTTGTTGTATTCTCCTTCTTTATCCATAGTACCGGAAATTATTTTCCCTGGAGCTCGCCCAATAAACAAAATAGGGTTCCTGCTCTAATGCCAATTGAAATTCTAGCACGTAAAACAGATGTCAAAATAGATGTCCTAACAACACACAATGTCAAGAAAAGTGTTATAACATCTGCTGACTTACATCAGAATTATCAAACTAAAAACTTAATGTAGAAAGATAAAGAACACAGTAATTGTTAACCCAGTTCATTGCAAACAACACCTAATCTGGGGGCTACCAAGCAAAAAAGGAAGTCTATTATTCGCAGTATTAGTTCAAAGCTAAACACCCATGGTTACAACTTATCACCTAATCACTACCCAGCGCTACTTCTACCTAGAAGTGGACATCTAGACCTGAGAAATCGACATCCCACTTCCAATCACCGCAGTGATAAAACAGTCACACACCCTGCGACCAAGGGAACCCAAATATAAAGATTACACTTTCCAATAAACAAAATACTTAGTTAAGCATTCTAACTAAGAACAATATTTGATCTTGCTTAAAAGCTTTGATCAAGAACACCACACAATTCTCTTGCTTAAAAGAACAACAACCCTTATTGAAGAACACCACTCAATCCTTAAAAGATTTGGAAGTGTCTCGAATGATTTTGAGTGAATGTGAATTGAGAGATATTGGAAGATGAGAGTTTGGTAGTTTGAGAGTATTATGAAAATTCAGGAAAAAGAAAAGATTATACTGTCCTTTCAATTAAATACTGTGCGCAGATGCATCTTAGTAAAAAGCAATCTATATGTTGAAATTTTACCGAGATGCATCTCCGTAATTGTTTCTTACATAGTCTAAACGCTTAAATTTAAAACATTTGTGTTTTGGATGCGTCTGGTGATGGTGATGTATCTCAAAAATCTTATGCATTTTTTATTTTTCATAGGGTGTGGTAGCATTCCACAGAGTGTACATTCCCAATTTTTCTAAAGTTATAAAATACTTGGGATGGCACATGAACACGTTGTTGTGTGTATAGCTAATCATTATTATAGGAGTTTTTCTTTGTAGACCCCCCTATGGGGAGAACCTCTAGCAAAAACCCAAATATACCCCTACTTCGGAAATGCATTTTCGAAGTTATTTTTTTTCCAGATTTTTCCAGAATTCGTAAATGCATCTCCGAAAACATCAAATGGGGGGTGTTTTCGGAGATGCATCTCCGAAAGCTCTGAAAAATTCAAAAAAAATGTATCAGGTATTGTTTCAGAGATGTACCTCCAAAATAATCTATTCTTGTACAGTTTTCCCTCCTTCACTATTTCATCATTTTCATCACAAACCCTCTCCAAAACCTCCATCATTCTCAATCAATTTTTCATCTCAAAATCAAGTTTCAAACAGTTGATCATACTAAAGGGAGCATAGAAAGCTACAATTTGAGGTAAACATCATTCATTTTATCTCCTATTACACTACATTGTTGATGATTTAGTAGACTGAAAACTGCGTTGGTTGGGAACTACATTTCCGAAATAAATCACCTAATAAATTTGGGAAATGTACTTCAGAAATAAGACCTGGCAGAAATAAAAAAAAAGTTTTAACAACTTTAGTATATTTTTGCATATGTTAGGTATGGTGCATCCGGACAACATTGTCGCCGATGACTTAGAAGTTCCAGAAGGGGCCAACGTTGATAAAGAGTCGGTTAACGATGTTAAAAATATGATCGTTGCAGTGGATGTTCGACAATAATTTACAGATGATATGAGCTTCGCTTGTCGTGAACATTTGCTTGATTAGGTTCGAAGTGAAGCTACTAAACTTGGATTTGGCACTGTCATATTAAGGTCCGACAATGGAAGTAGTAGACGGAAAGCTTTTATCGTGTTGAATTGCGAGAGGGATGGGAAGTATGTACAAATAATCCGGGTGTTAAAACACAAAGACGCGGGATCGAGAAAGTGTGGGTATCTGTTTAAGTTGCACGTGACTCGTAGGATTGATGATTTGTGGCGTTTTAGCGTCATTTGTGGAGTTCATAATCATGCCTTGGAAAGCAAGCTACACGGGCATCCAATTGCGTGTCGGTTGTCCCGCAAAGAGAAGAATGTTATTTCGGACTTATCGATAATCAAAGTGGCACCGAGAAACATACTTGCCAATTTGAAGCGAAAAAAACCGGATAGTGTTTCAAATATAAAGCAAGTATAAAATGAACGAAACAATCTTAAAGTCTTGAAAATGGGCACGAGGTCGGAAATGCAACAACTTTTGAAACTTTTGGGCCATAACCAATACATTTCAAGCTTCCGAACATGTGAGGACAAAGTTACGGTGCGTGACATATTTTGGACTCATCCCGAAAGCATCAAGTTGTTCAACACATTTACAACCGTTCTTGTAATGGATTCGACGTACAAGACCAACAAGTATAGGCTTCCGCTTCTAGAGATTGTTAGTGTGACCTCGACGGACAAGACATTTTCGGTTGGATTTGCTTTTTTGGAATGTGAGAAAGAAGATAACTTTACATGGGCTTTGGGAATGTGTAAGTCTTTGTTGGTTGATCAAAATATCATGCCAAGTATCATTGTTACCGATCGATATAATGCTTTGATGAATGCGGTCGATACCGTCTTCCCGACATCGACCGCATTACTTTGCCGGTATCATATAACGTGTAATGTGAGAAGTAAGCTAAAACCCGCGGTTGGCAGGAAAGAAAGAAAGGATGACAACGGTAACATCATCAAAGCCGGTGTAGTGGTGGACAAGATTATGGCCGCATGGAGGGAGATTTTAGATGCACGTTCCGAAGAGTTGTACACCGAGAAAGTGATAAAATTCCAGACTTTGTGTGTTTCTTTGAACACTTTTTGTTATTATGTCGAAAGTACGATCCTTGACAAAGTAAAAGAAAAAGTTGTTTGTGATTGGACGGATCGAGTAAGACATCTTGGTTGCACTATAACTAACCGAGTTGAATCCGCACATGCAACGTTGAAGAGATGGTTGGGTGATAGCAATGGGGATTTATGTCGGGGATGGGACACTGTGAACCAAATGCTCCAAAATCAACACAATAAAATCCAAACATCGTTTGGTCGGAGCAAGATGGTTATGGAACACCGGTTTAAGGGCCAAAATCTATTCTCGCAATTGATTTACAACATATCCTGTTCGGGATTGAATTTTATTTTTCATGAGGCCAAGCGGGCGGAGACAACGGGGCCGGATAGTTCAAAATGCGGGTGAACAATTAGAAAAACTTACGGGCTTCCATGTGCTTGTATACTTTCTAAGAAGATGAAGTTTAATTCACCGATACGCATGGATGAAGTAACTGACCATTGGAAAAAGCTCCGTTTTGATGATTTCGAGCCGCCGAAAGAAAATGAATCCAAAATTACCATCTCCGACGAGTTGGAAGTGATAATGGATAAGTTTGCTAAAGCGGATGACACCATGAAATTGCACATAAAGGAGCAATTGAGAAAATTTCATTTCCGGAGACCACCGATTTGAAACCGCCATCTCAACTAGTTAAAACCAAAGGTGCGCCTAAAAAGCCGAAAAGTACCTAAGATGGCACATCAACCAAACGAGACCCTTCCTACTTTGAACATGTTGGTGCATTGATCCTGGATTCACCGACACCAAAGTCCAAGTGTAGTGCTAACAAAGGAGCCCGTATTTCGAAGCCGTCGCGCACACCTCCGATCAAAAAACCTCCGATGATCTACATTGATGAGATGCTGCTTTTTATGCACAAGTATATTGGTAACATAGTTGATGTTGGCACCTACGGTAATTGTGGGTATCGAGCCGTTGCCAGTTTGCTTGGAAGAGGAGAAGAAAATCACACTCTTATTCGACGGGCACTTATTTCGGAGTTGACTTCGCATAGGGATATCTACGGTCGACTCTATGAAAATAAAAAAAACTTTGATAAAATTCATGATTCCCTTGTTCCATCACTAAGCGGTCACGCCCCGGTTTCGAAGTGGATGTCATTCCCTGATATGGGTCATCTTATAGCAAGTGCGTACGATCGGGTGTGTGTGACGAGATTTGGATTTTCGGAGACATTTTTCCCGTTTCATAGTCGCCCGCCTTTGGACGCGTCTAGCTGCATCATCTGTATCGAGTATCTAAGATCGTGCCACTTTGTGCAAGTTTTTTTGAAACCGGGGTGCCTATACCGGCTATTTCTTGTCAGTGGAAGACACATCATACAAATGAGGCGGATACTTGGCCAGACCCTTTTGTTGAAAGAATGACGGAGTTTGAAGAAATGATGAAGCAAGAGCGTGAGGAAAATAGAGAGCGGTCGAAGAACTTACCGGTTTTAGATTTAAGCGCCACCGATTGGTTCGGCGAATTTTAGTTTTTACCGGACCCTTTTTGTTTGTAATGACCTGGTGTGTGTCATTTTTTGTATGTATTGTTGTTTATAATATAAAATCAAACTGATTCAATACATATATAATATACCTATATTTTATGTTGTCATTGTTTATGTTTTGCTTATGCTTAGTTGAATTTGTAGTTATTTGTCAAAACAGACTGCACAACTCAAAACTCAAATTTCATGTCTGTTTCTGCTTATTTCAGAAGTATATTTCCGAAATTTAATTGTTTTTGGGCTGATTTCGGAAGTACATTTCTGAAACATCCACTGAAAGCAAGATAAGGTTTGTTGGGTCATTATTACTCCAATAAGTCTATAAATACTACTCCAATCATTTTCATCAACATAAAGCCACAAAACAACAATGACACAAACCTACCCCCACCTTGCGTTTGTCTACTTCAACACTGGCTACCCGATGCCGTTCCAATTTCGTTTCTCGCGCGACACGCCATTCGCGAAATTGATAACGTCGCTCAACGCTCTCTTGCAATGAAAATCGGAAGGTTGTCAAGCTTGAGTACCGCTCGCTTTCGCTTAATGACGAGGAAGACGTTCAGTTCACCCCATTTGAAGTCAAGAACGACGAAGATTTAGCGGTTTTGTGGACAACTTTCGACCGATTTTCTTCGAAGGGTCCGATCGAGTTGGATGCAAAACTTCAAAGATCGGGGGCCGACGTTATCAAAATGTTGACTCATCCTCACTTACCCGTGTTTAACAATATGTAACTTTAATTTTATGTTATGTGATGTTTGTAATTTCCATGTTTTATAATAAATCGAAGCGTTCTTATTTGTTTCATTGATTCTGCATTAGAGAAAATTTCGGAAGTACATATCCGAATTCTTCCAAGGGGGGTGAATTCGGAGATGCACTTTCGAATACACCTTTTTTCTAGAAAATAACTTTATTTCGAATGTACATCTCCGAAATCATTTTTTTACAACAAAAAAAAAGTGTTTTCGGAAGTGCATCGCCGAAACCACCTTTTTTTTCATAAAATGTTGACTTCGGAGATGCATTTCCGAAATATAAGAGCATTCTGAGAAATTTGCCGGGGGTGACCAAGAAGAGTATGACATCAATAAAGAAATTCTCTATTATAGAGCAGTTTTATGCTTGTATGATTGCATCCCCCACAGCCTAATGGAATTGCAATAAATATCATCCTAAATATCACATGCAATGTGTTTAGTATTCATCCACCTAAAGTTGATTGTTATTGTGTTTGAGCCAAAAAAAAAAGTTGATTGTTGTGCCTTGTAATCATAAAAGGAAAGTTGATTGTGGAGGCTGATGTTCTTATTTTAAAATCCTTTTCTACGTTTCCCAGTTAGATCATTCACACTTCACAATTATTCAGTTTACATAATTAGAACAGCAATTAAAAAAATGCAAACTTAATAATAACTAACCATCAAAATTGTGACGGAAAAGTGAATACAGCAACAAAATATTTTCCCACTGAATGGGGTTGCTGGATAGATCAAAAAATGCTAGAGTATATTGTCATGAATTATATCTAAGTATTATAATTGTGACTAAATGACTAATAAAAGTTTGGCGCATAGTGGAAAAAAAATAGCTCTGCATGGCCAAAATCTGCCTGGAGAGGCGACGATCCGCACTCTTCACTGTGACAGGAAACTACAGACAAATATCCAAAATTTAAGTACAAAGCGGCCCACCTATTACATTACACTTCAATTATTCAAAGATAAGAACACAACAACATTCACAGATTTTATTGCTTCTTCCGGGTTTCTAAACAGGGATTTCGCATGCACACAAAATTGAGACTCATCTGCATTTGCTGAGTTTATATCCACGCATGTTCTCTGTTATATTCCCTTACAACGACAGGAACACTTGTTGGGGGGATCTGCCAAAGGTAAATTGTTAGATCTTTTGTTTTTATTAATTGTAAACAATCTTTTTTAAGTTTCAGAACTCACCATGCCATAATCTGTGACAATCATTGAAACATAATCTGAAGGTGTGGCATCATAGCTGACATCGATTTAGAAAAATGTAAGGTTAAAGTAAGGAAATAAAAAATTTGGATTATCTCATATACATATAAATGCCTTACATCAGATTTAGAAGTTGCAGATTTTCAGTATTGGCCCAAGCATCCAAGTGGTTAATATCCCGTCTACCCGAAACCTTTGAAACGAGATCTGGATCACCTATAAGAAAACAATGGAAATATCAGCTTTCTTCCAGACAAAAAGTTAAAGAAATCCTATTCATTCGCCATTGTTAACATACCAAGTTCATTTGAGCATATTGAGTCAAGTTGTACCCTTTCATGAAATTTAAAAGCTTCACAACAAACTATAACAGGGACATGGAATTCATGAGCGATCATTGCAACACATGCAGTTCCAACTCCTGAATAAACTGTTCCATTAGACAACACTGATGAAGCGCCTAGAAAAACTCGAGTAACCTCATGCATTATGTAGGAAACAGCATTGATATGAGTGTATGTACAACTAAGACCTTCCTCCACTAGTCTACGAAGCAGAAGTTTCCCTCTATGACTTGGACGAGAGTCTACTACTACAACTCGAAACTGTTTCCCTAATTTATGTGCATGTAACAGTATCATTTCAACTGCTGACGATGAACCATAAGTAAGAAGAACATCACCATCTCTTATTTTTGTGACAGCATGCTCTACTATCATCTTGTCAGCAAGTATAATCTTCTCATATATAAAACGCTCAATATCTGATTGAAGAGAAGTTTTTGATTCTGACTCAGACTGTGTTCGAGGTAGCTGTGAAATTCGACTTTTGAGAAATCTAATTGCATTTCCCATACTGACTGAAAGAGGTCGACACTCAATAAGAAATGAAACATAGCTACTAATTTTTGCTGTCAAGTCTCTCACTAGAGTCTTCCCAAGTGGAACTGTGTAGTCTTTGATGGCATCCTGGAATGCTTGAAGCATAGCAATACAACGAGCATTGCCACCAGATATATCTCCAGAAAGATACTGCAAACCCACCTGATAACCACGATAAAAACAACTGGTTAGGAAAAAGTATATCCAAAGGGGACCAATTTGCAAAACAATTGAAGTGGGTTTTAAATCTTAGTCAGGAATCACCAAACGAGGGACCAATTTGCAAAAACAATTGAGGTATATCTAACTCTCAATGAAAACGGCAATTGTTAGGACTTACGCATGTGGGGAGAGTCAAATCCAAAAGACTAGTCCATTGGGTAAGTCATGAGACTCTCCCACCCAATGGACTAGTCTTTTGGATTTGACTCTCCCTTCATGCATGGGGACTCCTAACAATTTGAGGATAAAGGAAGGAATAAAGGGAATGAGAAGGGTGAATCTTGCATGAAATTTTATTTTCTTCACTGAACTAAAACCTCCAATATGGGGGAATTTAAAAAATGCATTGAAGGAGGACTTTGAAGGGAACTTAATCTTTTCATTCCTCCCATTCCCTCCAAAGCCCTTCCCTTCCTTTCTCCCCAAATTCCCAAGTATAGCCTATGTGCTTAGCTTTAAACATGTTATTGCACTAGAAATAGCAGTACTTAGTCTGTGTTTCTCTTTCTTCTTACCTCCACTTGGCCCTAGACATCAAAACTTTACTCACAAGTGAAATAACTAAATAACACCAATGATGCGCCCACTAGAGTTTACCCTAGTAGTGGCTCAAATTCTAACTCAAAAAATGAAGAGATTTCATTTCAACAATTCAACATATCAAAATACATAATATCATTATTATCATCATTCCATATCAACCAATTCCATGCTTAAGAGTTAAGATGTATTACTAGAGATGCATCAGAATGCAAAACTCCAACCATCACAATGCATGAACTCAAGTGTGTCTGATAAAACTGAAGATTTCAATAATGGTGTTTTATTGATGAAACTTTAAGCAATAAATTTGTAATGTTCTAAGGGAATAAAGATCTGAAATTGTATTTAATGAAACTACCAGCAATAGACAAATGCTACACGAAAAGAAACCATTTCAAGTTAATGATTTGAATACAAAATGTATAACTAAGGAGTACCATAAATGATCTTTCATATGCTTGGATCTATTTAACACTTTTCATGTCTTGACTGTGTTAAATTAAATAAACACATGCAAATCCATTTAGAGCTGGATCTTTCAATTTTTAAGTTTCCACAAACGATTTCTTTTTCGCATAGGTCCTTGGTTGAGTTTACTAAATGTTTAGTTATGACATGAAGGATATAAGGGCAGGGAACACCTCTGTAGCAACGACACTTCAGATGGAAGGGGTGTCTAGTGTGCGACACCAACACATGTGATTACATTCAATTAATTAATTTCTTAAAATTTCTACTAGTGCCAGTATTGTTTCCAGTGTCTGTGTCAGTGTTTCATAGGGGAACATCCTATTTAGACTGTGTTACTAATAATAGAACTAAAACATATATTATGAAAGGAAAAAACCTGACCATATAAGAATTATGGATTGCAACAAGTTGAAATAACGGGATAATATCGCCACCTTATAAACTGATGGATGCACAGGACCAAGCTGGAAAAACTTTGCCTCAAGATCAGGAAGCTGACTCCCATGTTCATACTGTGGCAAATGTCTAAACAGTTCAACTCTGTTCCTGGATTCAGTTTGGTTTACCACAGCACGGCGTTTAGCTTTCTCTACTCTGCTCTTATCATCATATTGCAGGCGTGGGTGAGGAACATCTTTTTTCCTATCCTTCTCTGATGGCCGATCACCACCCTTTTTCTCAGAAGCTGCAGCAGACGTATTAACAGCTTTGTGTGGGGGCTTTGCAGCTTTAGCTGATTTTACACTCGCTGAAGTTGCAGTTCTAGATGCCGTATTTCCTTCAGCTACAACAGATAATATAAAAGCACATACTGATTAGCAGTGTCACAATGACTTATATTACAAAAGAAATTCATGAAAGTTCATTATCATGTTCTAATATAGGAAATGCTAAAATCATCATTATAAACAAACAACGTTCAAATCCTTATACAGTAGGTTGAAGATGATACTAGGTCAATTGACAGATGAATTCTTACAATCATGTTTCAGATTCACTTGTTTTTGCAGAGGAATTTATAATAAGAATTAAAATGTTAAGCAATGAAAGGTTATTCTAAGGAGATTTTGATGTAGTATAATCAAGACCAACATCGCACTTGTACGACCAAACACAAGCATGCTGAATGCTAATACACACCTTTTGCAGCAGCCTTTTCCGCTCGCTGAGCTTCTTGAAGAGCACGTCTTTCAGCTTTTGAGGACTTATCTTTCTTCTGTTTTGAATTCACAGCTTCGTCTTTAACGTCCACTGCAGATCCTCCTCCTTTGATCGGCTTCTCTCTTTCTGTGGGGAATAGCAAACAAGGGGAAAAGGGTAAAAAAAAGGCTTGAATTTCTAAATTATGCTAAATGAAAGCTTAAAATTGCCCAAGACACCTTCAAAAGACCATATATGACTAGAAAGAAAAACAGCAAACAAAGAGAGCATCTTAGAATTGCTACAAAAATAGATTGACAACAAGCTGGTCAGGCTGTTTCAACAATTATTCCTCATATTTTCTGATTGGCCAAACAGTTAAAATATAAAATGAACACTAAGAGAAGAGTACAAAAGTTATCAATATAGCAGATGGCAGAAAATAAATGAAAATTTTAATTTGAAAAAAAATAACTATTGTTGCATACAGTCATCAAAATTTACAAAAATTAAGATTCAAAAGGTGCCAAATTAGGTGGGTTTTGTGAGTTTCATTAAAAACAACATATAATTCGATCGTGCCGCTTAAGAAGCATTGGCTACTTGTTAAAGTAGCTATTAGGCCCATAGCATTTTTCATAACAAACAAGCAAAGCCATAGCATTGCAAGGGCTAGACATGAATAACAAACAAGCAAAGCCATAGCATTGTAACTGTATTATACAGTGTTAATCACACTAGATACTCCCTGTAGAAACTACAAACCTATGTTAAATAAAGCTCTTGCCTAATTTCATAAAATTTTAAGAAGCAATAAAAATTCAAAACAAATACACTATTGACAAGAATTGATTTGTAAAAATAACTTCATGAAATTGAAACAGGAGAAATAAAGTACAACTAGTACTTATTAGCACCATGTTTTCCTCTTAATGTCAATGCAAATGATATTTTGAGTGATTACAACAAAAGCAGCAGGCCATAATGAAACTTATTTTAAAAGCACGCTATGATGTTATCATTAAATAACATGCTTCCTAAAGAAGCTACTCCAATATTCCAGAAATTAAATTCCAATCATAAATGCAGTGATACTATTCAAAACTTTATCCCTAACGCCAATTTCAACACATTAAATACAAATTTTTCATAAAGAACCGTGCAATTATCAAATCAAACACGAAAGCATTAATTAACAACTCCACTTCCAAATGATCCTGAAACATTGAATTCACTGTTATCGATAAGCATTAACTGCGCATTCACTAACAGAATAAGCCAAGAATGAAAAACACAATCATACAAATCTTCAATTAATCCAATTAAATGTAGTAACAATAAACATTTACAGCTTAACTTAATCAAATCCTCTTAAATTTCAGTATCTTTCTACTTCCACACTAAACTAAACGAAGTTCAAATTCAAAGCATATCAAATTCTCAATTTCAAAAAGACGCAAAACCTCACCGTCAATCGCAAACGAATCAGCATTGACCACAGAAACCGTAGTCAAATTACACATCGGAATTCCGCCACCGCTCTTCACAGTCGTCGAGTCCAATCCACCGCGAGCTACTGTAGAAGCCACCGGAGACGGAGAGAGAGACATCGAAGCAGGAAACATCTCTTCGGAGCAGCTATTGAGGCTCCGTGAGACGGCAATAGCTTCATCGCAGGAAGGAGAAGTGACGACGGAAGGTTGAGAACAGAGTTCGAGATTTTCCGATGAATGAAGCGGCGGAGGGATCATGACCGGAGAGAGAGAATTGGCGGAAGGAGAGAACTCGAATTGAACCGGAGCGGGAGGAGTGAAGAAACCGACCATGCGAATTTTAGGGTCTACGACGGCGCGTGAGCCTCGACGCGCGTCCATAGTAGAGTGAAGTGAAAACGGTTAGGGTTTAAGTTTCAGTGACGAGCATGATTAGGTGGGAGGAATGTTTTTGAAGAAATAAACGACGAAAAGATTTTGTGGAGAGAAATGGGAAACTTGAAGGGAAAGAAATGGAAATTTTTTTGTCGTTTGTTCAAGTTGGGTGTTGGGGTAAAGTATTTCAATTATATTCACATGTTCTTGGGTAACGATTGTTTTTGTTAACCGTTTTTTAATTGAAAAATGATAGTGAATTGAGGTGACTTTTTGAGAATTTTTTTGTTGTTATGTTTTCATGTGAAATGGGATAGGATGGAGAGAAAGAAAGTTAAATAGGGTTTAAGTTTAGATAATAGAAGGTTTAAAATTTAAATTGTTTGGATAATGGAAACGTATTAAAGTATGGAAGCATCAACAATGGACTCATCCTATTTGACAATGAGAAAATAGGAGATCTCTATCACTCAAATTAGTTTATACATATATTTTATTTATATAGTGAGTTTTACTCCAAGAACATCTAAGTAGTCTTCTGATATGATAAATGATAATTTTTTATTGAAGAATAGTATAAAACTATTTTAGTTAGTGTATGTTTTTTAAACTCTTTGACAATATGCTAAATAAATCTTTCAAAGTGTCTTTTTAAGTGTTAATTTGAAATGAATCTTATATTAGTTATGTTCTATCGGTCTTTAGGTGGATCTCATTTTTATTAGTAATTTATTAAAAATAAAAGTGTTCAAATATATAGAAGATCTTCACATGAACATGTGATGTGAGTTTGGTGTTTATGATCGTATTGTTGTAATCTTTTATCTATATCCTACCTTTATTGTTTCTTTGGATGTAGAGGGTGTGCCTATAAAAATATATATTGATGTCTAAGTTAAACAATATGTTGACAGATAATATATGAGTAGATTAATTGTGTGATCACACTTAGGGAGTGAAACCCCTATTTATATAGAGGTTGAACTCATTAAAATGATCTTAGGAATCATCGATGGATACATACGAGTTTGTTAACATAATTGACTCTAAGATAGGTGGTGGAACCTATCCAGTTTGATTATGCTCCATGTAGTTCAGAACTGTGTAGGCATGTCGATGTTTTTGGATACATGACTAATATGTGTGCTAATTTACACGGATCATTGTTGAGTCAGTTATCCCATTGTGTCATCACGTATTTTCGATATAGGAACCTGTAGCGGGGAAAAATTGAGACTGATGTCATTGGATTGACTTAGCTCGTATTTTATGGAAAGTCGCCACTACGATTTATTGTTTCCAAAGGAAATGGGGAAAGAACGAAGTAAAACCCAAAGAAGTTTTTAAATCAAAACTGATAAAATAAACAGAGATTTTAGGTTCGATGGTTGGTTATGCAAGGGAAATGTATTAACACCCCTCACATTTGTAGTACTCTATGTGAACCTCTTTGAAAATGTACATTATTGTTTTATTGTTATTGTTTTTGTTATGTGAAATATAGTGGGATGGTAGGAAAAGAGTTTTATTATGCTTGGCAAGACATCACATTTTGTGCCTACATACCTCTTTTGTGCAATAGGGAAGTCAGAGAATTTGTAGTTTCCCTCAAAAGGAAAATAAAGAGCCTAAGTGACAAAATGTTTTTGAGTGTTAAGCTTTAACAATACAAAGCAAGTTTTTAAAATGCTAAGCTTTAACAAGAAAAAGCAAGTCTTTAAATGGAGGCAGACTTTAAAAATGAAAGGCAATGGGAGGAATGCTAAGTTTTAGAAATACAAAGCATGTTTAAAAATGGCTAAGCTTTAGAAATGCAAAGCAAGATTTAAAAGGGGGGAGTGCTAGGATTTAAAAATGCAAAGCAAGATTTTGGTGCTAAGTTTTACAAATACAAAGCATAAAGTAAACAAGAGGGAAATAGGTGAGTACCTTGATAATTTTAGTCAATACTATCTCATTCCTTTGGATTTGGTGACACAAGCAATATCAATGAGAAATCAAGCAATCATGGCATACATGTTAAGCAAGCATCAATAATAAGTATATCAAGTAATATGGGTGAGATATGACACATGTATTATGAGTAAAGTCAAAGTATATTAAGTATAAGCAAAGGTATCAATGTATATAAATGATCTTAAAGTTATAAAGATTATGAATAAAAGAGAGAACATACCTCTACAAAGTAAATCACATCAAATATGTATGAGTATGGATGTGTATGATCATATTGACAAGTATATAGGTGTTATACCCCAAAATTTGCCCACATATTTTTCAAGAAAACTCCAATCTGAAAATTAAGAGTCTCATATAATCATGGATTTTATTTCAACAAATATCCTGACATATGAAATACTTAGTTTTTAGAATTTTTCTTATACAGTAATTTGGCTTGCAGTTGAATTTATTCTTACGCAAACGCCAAATACTGTTTATTACTTCACACATGCTATTTATTTATTTACAGATAAATGGTACTGACACAATTGGTACAGAGTTAAATCTTTTTGCAGGCGCAGAATCAGGAAACTCAGACTGTACTGGTAACAAGTAGATTATTATTATCTTTTATTTCCCGCTAGTTTTTGTACTATATTCCAATATTTGCAAAAATCTTTTCAAATCTCTTTTTCAAAAATCAAATCTCTCTTTTTTCCAACACTATCATACACTTTCTTTCAAATCTTACTTCCACTCAAATTTTCCTTTTGTACGGAATCACATCATTCCCCAACGTCTCTTTCCTTCTTTCCATTCTATAAATACCTCTCATTTTCTTCCATAAAATCTCACATCAAATTCCAACTCATCTTTCAAATTCCTACCTCATATCTATTTTCTCTTCTTCCCTAACAAGAATGGCAAAGTGGATAGAGACACTGTTTCTTACAGTCATCACCATTGCTACGGTGATCATGACTTTCTTCTGCCTGCATAGTCCTGAAGAGTGTGGACCTGCAATGGTTGCACTCCCAATCATCTACATGTTATTGTTCATAGCATGGGTCATTAATCGTCATTCTTAAAATTTGCCGTATTTCTTATTTCTTAAATGTACCGTTTATTCGTCGTACTGTTCAATATAGTATGTGATATTTGTACTGTCAGTATTAAATGTTGTACTATTTGTCATAATATTGCTTAATTACTAAGATAATATTTTGTGTGTTTTCTGCCAGTCAAATATTCCTATTTCTGTGCATTAAATGATTTTCAGGGTTATTATCGGTAATTTTGCCCGCATACCGTAAATATTAGTTATTTATTATGTCTGTGTTTTTCTAACAAGTCATGTAAATAAACTTTCATTTTTCACATAAAACAAAAACAAAAAACAACAAAAAAGAAAATTAACTTTGACTGTTGATTTTTCACTCTAACTGCTACACCAATACCTGAACGGTCAGTTGACAGCCAAACTGCTGGCAGTACAATTCTCAGTGTTTTGTACCATCAATCAAATCAATCTTTCACAATTCAAAATTCCAAGATTTTTGTTCTAGAAGTCCTCTGAATATCACGCGATTAGCAGAGACTCAACACTGCACAAAAATCAGGTACGCTTAACTGTCTCCTACACAAACAGTCCCTAATCAGGGTTTTTCTTGTTTTTACAGGAGCAACAAGTTTTTGAGAGCTCAAATGGATTTCATACACATCCATATATCTCAAAGTACCATCATACAAATTTTCAAACTTCAATTCACTCAGACGCACCGTCAGCAGCTCAAACAGTCAACAGACGACCCGTTTGACCCAAAAAGTCAACAGACAGTCAAAAATGAAATTTTTTGCCAAAGTCCATATTTTGTCAAAGGATTCATCATTTGATCATTGGATGATCATAATTCATCAAGGAAAGATTAAAAAAATCAAAACTCTAAGATTCAAAATTAGGGTTTTTGCCTGAAAAGTCAACTCAACTTTGACTGATCATAACTCTCTCATCCTTCATCCAAAAAATTCAAACCAAAGCTTGTTTTGAAGGAAATTCAATTATCTTTCAAATGCCATTGATCCCATGGTCATTGGATTCACCATTTGAAAAATATGATCAAAGACATTACAGGTTATTTTCAAAGTCAACAAAAAGACACTTTTTTCAAAAGGACACACAAGGAGCTTCAAAAATCATTTTGACATGAGACCAAAGACATTGGTTAGAGGACTCTTTGAGGTTTCTAAAAAGTGCAAGATCTCCTTCATATGACAAAAATTGAAGGATTTACACCTTGTTGAAGTTGGCTAAATTTTGGGAAAATACATGAAATCAACATTGTTCAAAATGGCATTTTTTCCAAATGGGGCCAAGTTTTCAGCATTCAAACATCATTTCCATGTTACTATGGGCCTCCCACGACCAAGACTAAGCCCATACCTTTTTTTATCCATTTTTGCATGATTTTATCTTACTTTAAGATTAAAATTAAAAGGAAAATGCATGGATAAATGGTAGCTTACAAATCAAGCATGACTCACCTCAAAGAATCTTCCTCTTTCTGCAGAAGATTGAAGAGCAAGGCAAGAGAAGTAAAGGCAAGGTGACTTGGTCAAGTTTTCAAAGATTTTTAATATTTAAAAATCAAAGTTTCAACAAAGCTCATCAATGCTTTTAGCTTAGTTTTTAAGCAGCCCTTGGCTTATAAATAGGCTAGTATACTTCAATGTAAGAAGGACACACGAAATAGATCAAAGATATAGCAAGAACACACTTCATATTTCAAAAAATAATCAAAGAAACTTCAAAATTCGTATTCAAATTTGCAGCTAGTTTCAAAGCAAACTAAGTCCATAAATCACTTCCTGGAACTTATTTGAGTAAGTTCAGATCCATAACCAAGTTCATAGAGGCCTGAAACTCGAGTTCTCTCACTCTCCGATTTGGTAAACTTTCATTTAGTTCAAATTCAAATTTTATGCGTTGTTAACATGTCTCATGGCTATGGTTGAGTTTATAATCACCATCAGATCAGGTTTGAACCCTAGCATGAGAGTTCTAACGTCCTGAACATAGGTTGCCATTGTCAACCGTGAGTTTATGTTTCTCTTCGAATCTCTTAACACAAGCACTTTCAGTCCAAACTAACCTCACCAATGGATTCCCAGGCCTCGATTTAGGGGGGTAGGGCCTTCATTTGGTGTTTAAACTAACGTTTTCGCAGGTTTGGCAAGCTACCTCGCCGGAGAAGACAACCGGAAAACACTATTCCGGCGGTCAGCAAAGCTAGGGCAGGGTTGACTGCACGCGTGGCTCCTTCCCTCGCTCCTATTGGCTGGTCAATAAGTCTGTGGCATGCGTGGCAAAACGTTATAACATGATTGGCTCTGGTTTAAAAACGTGGACCCCACATAACTAAAAATCAGAAAAAAAATAAAAGAACAAGTGGACTGGGCCTGTACGTAGTGATATCCACACCCCTGGTTTCTGGCCCAAAAAGCATCTCTTGAACTAAACATAGTTCTTTTCCAGATTTGCTTAGCACACCCCCCTGCAGGTTTTAATTAATAAATCTCTATATTTTGCATTTTTATTAAAATCAACCAATCATAAAACACCAAAAATATTTTTATTTTTAGTTTTAATCTGATAAAATATTTATTTATTTTTAGGCATAAAAATATTAATATTTTATTTAAATTAAGGCTATTTTGCATAATTAATTAGTATATAATTATATATTTGCTTTTTAATTATTCTAACCAATCAAAAAATCATAAAAAAAATTGTTCTTTATATAAAATATTGTTTATATATTATAAACTAATTTTGTACATATTTTGAATAATTTTCTCTTTGAGTTTTAATTATTTGTATAATTATTTGTATAATTATGTTTTAATTAGCTTAATCAATTTCAAATCAATTTCAAAAATTCCAAAAAAATATAGTTTTGTTTTAAAATTAATTGACAAATATTTTGTACATATTTTAAACTTAATTTCTAGGTTTAAATCTATTTTCATCTTTTTTCTTCATTTTAATTTAATTAATCATGCATTAATTATAATTAAAACCAATCATAAAAATTCCAAAAACATGCCTTTTATTTTTCTTGCAATTTAAAATTCCTAGATAAATGTATAGGATGTCAAATTCATGTAAATAGGCTAGTTTACATTTCCCGCACAATCGATGTAATAGCGTAGATTTACTTTCCGCACTTTACATTTCCGCATTTTACTTTCCAGCATACATATAAACTGCGTGTATGTCAAAGATAAAATTGAACCGTTAGATCACTAACTTCAAAGATAAATATCTGAATCCAATCACAATCACACTTGCACCTCTTCAGGTAATCCTTTTCATTCTTTCAAAATCAAAGTCAAATTCTACTATTTTGAGTACAAAATCGAACCTTGCTTTTATATCCGGTGAAAGGATAGATTTTTAAAGGAAACAGGATAAAGACCTTACAACTCAGGGTAGACCTCCTAGTTTGCTTGCTCAAATCAAAAC
The DNA here is from genome assembly GCF_029867415.1 of Vicia villosa. Taxonomy (NCBI): domain Eukaryota; kingdom Viridiplantae; phylum Streptophyta; class Magnoliopsida; order Fabales; family Fabaceae; genus Vicia; species Vicia villosa. The sequence continues at coordinate 20,523,821 of NC_081185.1, forward strand.
AAACAAAATTCTCATACACTGTTGATTTTTCAAAACTTTCAAAAAAGACAACACTTTGTATACATCCAAACACGGGTTATTACAAAGTTAACGTTCTTTTCAAAACACCTTTCGAAAGATAAACAAGCATTTTGTATACATCCACACACGGATCATTACAAAATTCAAATTACAAAGGTATTTGAAACCACATATGAGCAATTTCAGAGCAATTGAAAAGTGATCGAAAAACAAGTGAGCTAAGCAAACTTAAGAGCCCATGGATAACCATGGATACAAAGGGTGCTAACACCTTCCCTTTGTATAACCTACCCCCTTACCCAGAATTTCTTAAAGGTCTTTTTTCTGTTTCTTTTATAAACCTTTCCTTAATTGGATAAAATAAAAGGTCGGTGGCGACTCTGTGAATTTTCAAAAATGCGAAAGCATTAAGCGACAAAAAAAAGAGTCAGTTCACGTATCTCTACAGAACAGAGGTATGGCCCGGTATTAAAAAAATCGGAGGTCCACAGAACTGGCGACTCTGCTGGGGAATACTTTCAAAAAACAAAATGTTTTCAAAAGGGATTACCTTAAGAGAATAGGTCGATGTTTTCAATTGTTTGACTTGATTGCTTTATTTTTCAAAGGCTTGCTTGGGTATTTTGCTTGTGTGAAAGATTCTAACCCGAATCTCGAGATACCTTAAGTATATGACATTAGACCAAGGAAACTGTACGGCATGTACCGATACGGTTGAGCTGGTAGTCATCGTTAGTGCGACACTTTGGTTTATACTGATGTCCCTTGAAAACGATCAAGGAGTATATTAGGCTTCCGAAATGTCATTAAACACTAATTTGTCTTAGAACCTTTTTAGTTGAACTTGACTTGTGGCCTATTAAGTGGCTAGCTTTGAAATTGATCGAAGTTAGTTATCCTCGAGGAATATTTTGATCGGCCGCTCGAGCGCCGTATTGAGATGTTACTTCCAAGGATCATAGAACCCGAATGCTATTCTAGGACAGGTTTTAACCAACTCAACTTCAGTGGGGAGGGTATCACCTATCAGCTCCATGCAAGCCTTTAAACCTAAGGCTATTGTTTGATTTGTTTTTGTGTGCCACATGTTTGCATCATAAGCATATCATTTTTGCACCAGACACTTCAAGGATCAAAAAGTTTACCTTTGTTTTTGCAGGTAATGGCTCCCGCCACCAAAGATTACATCCGAATCAACATTTCAACGGTACCATCTGAGCTAAAAGACTTGGTGTCAGAATTCCCCAGGAATGTTCAATTCACTGAAAGGCATGGTCACCTACTCCATTTGGTTACCTCAAAATTTGAAGAAGACATGATACGGGTCCTGTTCCAGTTCTTTGACCCTGAACATCATTGCTTTACCTTTCCTGATTACCAGTTGGTACCCACTTTGGAAGAATTCTCTGAACTAATGGGATTGCCTGTTCGAAATCAATTACCTTTCACTGGTTTAGAAAGGATTCCAAAACCTGAAGTCATTGCTGCTGCTTTACATCTGCGGAAATCAGAAGTCGAGTCCAATTGGGAAACAAAGAGTGGAGTTAAGGGTTTGCTTGCCAAGTTCTTGTTGGAAAAGGCTCGACTACTGCTAGAAAACAAAAGTTATCCAGCTTTTGAGGAAGTTATGGCACTTTTGATCTATGGATTGGTTTTATTCCCAAATCCCGACCAGTTCATAAGTGTACACATCATCAACCTTTTCCTAATCCGTAACCCGGTACCAACATTGCTGGGAGACATTCTACATTCTCTACACACTCGTACCATGAAGAAACGAGGAACTCTCATGTGCTGTATACCACTACTGGCTAGGTGGTTTACATTTCATCTTCCCCGATCAGTGTTGAGAAATGAACAAAGAATGCAATGGTCTCACAGGATTATGTCTTTGTCTCATTCAGATATCCGGTGGAACAACTTCTTTCAAAAAGACATTACTATCATTGATCATTGTGGAGAGTACCCTAATGTGCCACTCCTTGGCATCAAAGGAGGCATCACTTACAATCCCTCTTTAGCTCTACGCCAATTCGGATATGCAAGGAGCAACGGTCCTCATGACATGATTATCCATGGCATTGTGTTTGATTACGAGAATGATTCTCATAGACACCGACGAAGGTTCATACATGCATGGGGCAGTGTCTATAGAATAGAAAGCAAAACTCTGGGGCAATGGAATTCTATTCCTATGGAACCCTACCTCAGATGGGTCCGCACTCATGCTCAGAAACTCCTTATGCCATATCCCGCTGTTCTACCTGTGACTATTGAACCAGAGGTCGAAGGGTATGAACCTCAAGTTATTCTACACCCAGACATGCCAACTGACCTAGAAGAGTTGCAAAAATCTTGGGTTCAACTCAAAGAGGAAAGAGACACCTTCAAATCATACTGTCAAGACTATGAGAGAAGGATATTGGAGCTCACCGGACAGTTTCAAGAAGAACAGCAGATCAACACATTCCTGGGGGCAAAGAGAAAGCGTCCACGGGAGACCTGAAGGATCATTTATTTTATTTCTGTCTTGTAAGCCCAAATGAGGCAAAGAAAAAAGAAGCAAAAAAAAAAAAAGAAGAAAAAAGAAATAAATTGATTAACTAACGTTTGTTTCTTCTTTAACAAATCTAAACTCTAAGATCCTTGAAACATTGCACACACATTTCACTTCATGCATACATTGCATTCATATACATTGCATATACATTTCATACATTGCATACACATGGCATCCAGTCATACACATGGCATAACAGGTTCACATGACGGATTTCTCATCTTCTCGCTGTTTATTTCAGTCAGAAGAGATGGAATCTGAAATGAGCATCAAGAATCTCGAAGCACAGAATGCCCAAGTTCAAGTGGCAATTCTGGAACTGGCAAAGGGGCAGCAAGAACTGAAAGCCCTGATAATCAAGAAGAAAAAGAAGCCTAAAGGATCTGTAGGCGTGAGTCACCTGAAAAGGAAGATCAAAATCCCAGTCAAAAAGTTCACAAAGCCACCGATCCCTGAAACAGTCGGTGATGATGAACAAGAAGACAATCAAAGCAACCAGGGTTCTGCTAAACCCTCTCTCTCTTCAAATGAAGAAAATGATCATTCTGGGGACGAACCGGACGATGAAAAATACCAACAGCTGGAAGACCGTATGAAAGCTATGGAGATACAAAAAATACCTGGCTTAGATTTCAATGATCTGGGGCTCATCTCGGATGTTGTTATCCCTCCAAAATTCAAAGTTCCTATCTTTGCAAAATATGATGGAGTTTCTTGCCCGAAACTACATCTGAGATCCTATGTGAGGAAGATACAACCTCATACAACAGATAACAAATTGTGGATTCACTTCTTCCAAGAAAGTCTGTCGGGTACACAACTCGAATGGTACTATCAGCTGGAAAATACCAAGGTTCATACTTGGGAAGAATTAGCTGCTGCTTTTTACAAACAGTACCAATACAATGCTGATCTTGCGCCAACCCGTACTCAACTAAGGGGCATGTCTATGGGACCAAAAGAAAGTTTCAAAGGATATGCACAAAAATGGAGAGATATGGCTGGAAGGGTTCAACCACCCTTATCTGATCGCGAACTAGTTGACATGTTCATGGGCACTTTAACTGGCCCTTTCTATAGCCATTTGCTGGGAAGCTCATCATCAGGTTTCACTGACCTGATACTGACCGGAGAACGTGTCGAAAGTGGCATTCAAAATGGAAAAATTCAAATAGGTTCCACCTCTGGTACTACAAAAAGGCCCATCAGCGGGAGAAATGAGGTCAATGC